>NC_056740.1:466697637-466820137 GCF_019279795.1 Protopterus annectens | reverse complement strand
CATTCTGGGGGAATATAATCTCTATGCCATGTACACTGCCAGACCCACCTAACAGCATGCCCCACACATTGTTTGGGATGCAGCTACATGGGTGAACTGGAAGGCAGCCCAGTCTACAGCCATGACTGGACTCGGCAGTCATAAGGTGTAGGTTAACACTTGCAGCTCATCAACACAACCAACACATACCCTTACCAGAACACAGTAAGGACACTCACACACACTACCAGAAATCACACACATTCACAGACGCGTCTAAGTATCTGGCCAAACAAGTGACCCCCCAAGCAGGAAGAGACAGACACCAAAATACACAAACTGTATGGCATAGTTTGCATAATTGTGCCACACCTCTGAACACATGACTGGAAACATGCCCAACATTACTCATTTGTGAATGCAAACTCTAGCACTATGTTATACACCGACCTATACGAGGGCATACATCCTGTCAGCTGCCTGTCTGCCATGATTAGCCACATATACACATACACTCAGACCACCTTTTGAACTATACACATGGCTCTGGCATATGCCATGTTGTTGTGCAGGACCTGTTATGCAGTAGCCTGGACTGCATGGAAATACATGTAGGAACTATCAGGTCTTGTAGCCCATGCAGGTATGTCCCAAGGCCTGGGAAGCATTCTGCCATTGGCCAGAATGATACTGCAGTACAGGGACAAAAGGATTGTAGTCCACAATTGTCTAGTGTAGTGGTGCACCTCACAGGGTATCCAGTATCTGTCATCCTGGGATAACACGGTTGACAGACCAAGATGCTTTGCCAGACAGGGCCTGCACCTGTCACCCCTGGGAATATGGATACTGCCTAGGCTCATGCTTCCCCTATAGTGCCTTCATCATGCATGGTTCAAGTGAGGGTCCACTGCTGTTACAGGGACAGCCAGGCCATAAACTGCGGGTCTCGCTATACAATGATACATGTCAGAAACACTATACGGACACACATATGTCAATCCCTAACATGGAGAACATATCTGTGCAGTCGCTTTGACATGTTTCAACACTCCGGAGAGCACACCTGCATGACCATGTTATAACACATACCTCACCTCTTGCCCATTATCCTTTATTGGAACATACAGGCCGCAGTTGTGTCCATATTCCTGAAGGATATGTACACCCTCACGCTAATTGCACTTGCGTAACATCAGATGCATTATGCTGAGCAACTACCTTTGTGCCAAATTGGAATTCAAAATGCACCTTGAGACAGATCACCCACCAGGCCGTGGACTTCCTAACTGTCATAATGTGCTGTAATGGGGAAGATTAGGTCTGAGACAGAACCATAATAATGGCTACTCTCAACTATTCCCTTATGAACTGGGAAGAATCCTCATGTACCAACACCTGCGCTCAATGCATGTTGGATTCCATCGACCCCATTGACCTGGATCACAGTAGTCACACAAACAGGGCTAACAGTATGCTACACATAGTTAGTCTCCAATGCCAATGTTATGTTTCCTAAGAGCAGAGTGGTCAGTGCCATTGCACCCATGCAGATGGACAATGCATGTGCAAATGCTGAATCCTACACAAATGAACCTTAATCAGTCACATATGTGCAGTAAGTGTGCCATTGAAACATAACCAGGATTCAACCCAACACAAACAAGTAGGCAAACTGGTGGTACCATGCTTTAAACTGTACCACAGAAGGTAGTAACTGTTGCAAGAGTGAACACACATGAATGTAGGTGATCCCTGGTCAGACTCAGTAAGATGCAGATACACCATATAAAACCAAGCAAAGCTACTGTGAAACTAATCAGCCACATATTATGAGGCCAAGCACAGAGCATTCTATAGCTGTATCTCATTAATCGTAATGGCAAAGACAAGATCTGCCATGCTGTACAGCACTAGGGCATGGGAAGTACTGCATCTACAGAAATAGCACCCGTTCATCCAGATAGGGTCTCGGAGAACCTAAACCCACTCCCTCCTCTCCCCACCCCCAGCAGGTACACTTAGTAATATATCCATGTACACTACAAGGACCGTGTACTAACGACTATGCAGGTACAAGCTGCACTCTCTAAAGCCATACATACAGCTTTCATGGGACCTGTCAACATCCCAGGGTGTATCCTACACCAATGTAAGAACATTCAGCTATCCACATACACATCATGTTCAATCATAGCTCCATGTCAGGCTGTGTAAACACCAAATGGTGCACAGCAACAGTTATCACACCCCACAAAGGGGGAGACACCATTGATAATGGGACATAGTGCACATCTACCCTGCCGAGTCTGGTCTGTACGGCCATGAACCGTGGTCAACATAATTGATGTACTCAGTACAAATGTAGATGACAGTAGGGTTGATTCACACTGCATATCATGACCTTGCCAGGCCGTAGGACACCATCACCGATACTGTGTTCCAGCTACACTCAGTAAACTAGGTGTATATCCCTATGTCACAGGAGTGGTTGGCAACTGGACTGCTGGCAGAACCCACACTACAGAAGGTGTCTGACAAATACACGCACATCAAACCAGTGCCAGCCACAGTAATACAGGGCTCATTCCTGGTACTCCCCCTCTTTGTTATCTTTGCCACATAGACTAACACAGAAGGCATCAGTCTACTGATGTTTGCAGATGGCTATGAACTAGGAGCAATAGTTGACTCATTGTGTGCTGCGTTCAACATTCAGAAGGGCCTTAGTGTGTCAGATGTGTGGTGTGTGATGTATGGCCACAGTCTGACAGCTAAGTATTGCATTGTCATCCCCTATGTTACAAACCCTGTACCCATGAACTACCACCTAGGCAGTGGTCAATATAATGGCAACTGTGTGTATGGGATGCAGCTGGACAGTACTTCCCTTTGATAGTTACGTCACCACAAAAGAAGGTAGTCGTATGTGGCACCCCTAATCATGACAGGGTGCCATCCAGGAATATAGAGATTACTGCTCAGCCATACTCAAAACCTATGTGACCCATAATAGATCACATATTTCCTTTAAGGGTTATTAGCGCATCAAGTCTTAACAAGCATCGAAATGACTATACAGAGATTGTTTCTTCCATTGAGGAAGGGTTACAACAGGTTCATATGCAAGTTCCAGTGTTGGAAGGAAGCAGTTATTTTTCGGATAAAGGGGTTTCCTCACAGGACTATGCATCAGTGTTTGGTGATGTTGTGGACATTTGTGAAGGTGAGAATTACAATGTTGTAAATATCTCAGATTTATTTATCACTGAGAGTGCCAAACAAGTTTTATTTAAAGGCACCAAGTTTGTACCTGTTTGTTTCCCATCCTTAGCTGATTTATCTTTGGAAATTAAGCAATTTTGTAGAAAATTGTATTTGAAGGAATTTTTTGGATTTCAAACTTTGTTTGATAATAGATACAATGATGGTTCTAACAAAAATGTTCCATTGACTGATAATTTAAATAATGGAGGGGAAAATGTAGTGAACTTAGAACTTTTTGATGAGTCTTTATTGAACCTAACATTGCATGAAAACGATTTGGTGGATATTTATGAACATGATGATGTGTGTGATGTTGGGGGGGGGTTTACCTTTAACACTGGTTATGGAAGACTAACAGTTCCCAATTTACCTTGTAAAAGTGAATTTATGCCACCCAGAAAGAACATGGTTATTAATGTCTTTGAGAAAACATTAAGATCTTTAGAAGAAGAATATGTAAAGTTTTGTGGTAAAAAGAGAAATTATAACTTGAAGAGAGATGAATGGAAAGCTTTATGTGATTTAAAGGACATGAATAACAAGTATGTATTCACTCAAGCAGACAAGGGAGGGAACTGGGTGGTTCTTTCTAGGGACAAATACAATTCCATGGCTCTGGAGCTATTAAAGGACTCCAATACTTATTTGGAGTTACCCTTAAATCCAATGAAAGAATACAATATATTATTATTGGAATTATTGGAAAGGGGCGAAAGGCTCGGCTTTTTATCTTCAGGGGATGTTAGAAAGTTACATGTCAAAAATCCCAGAGTGGCTAGATTCTTTACTATCCCAAAAATACACAAAAACTTCAGGAATCCACCTGGACGCCCAATAGTTTCGGGGAAGGGAAGTTACTTACAGAACATAGGCATATTTTTGGATTCCTTATTAAAGGGTCATTTAGAAAGGGTACAATCTCATGTTAAAAACAGTGATGAGGTGTGTTTCAAGGTTAGTAATATAGCATGGGGCAAAGATTTCTATTGGGCGAGTGTAGACGTTAAATCTTTATACACCAGCATCAACAGGTTCCATGGTCTAAAAGCAGTGGAAAAAATGTTAGGGGACGGGCCCAGAACATTCTTTATCATCAGTTTGTTGGACTTTTGTCTCACGCACAATTGCTTCGAGTTTGAGGGTAAGCATTTTTTGCAAAAAGAGGGTACAGCAATGGGGGCGGCATTTGCGCCCTCATATGCTATTTTATTCATGGCCCATTTTGAGAACAGTTATATTTATCCCTCTCTATTTTATAGAAGCAAGGTTGTTAAATATGTGAGGTTTATTGATGACCTCCTATTTTTGTGCAGAGGTGTACCCGAGGAATTTGGCAACTTTGTTTCGGAAATGAAGCAAAACAATTGGGGTCTGGATTTTACTTACATCATAGGGGCAGAAGTATCCATTACTTGGATGTAGAAATTTATGTGTGCCATGGTGATAAAATACAGTACAAACCTTATTATAAGAAGACTGCAGCTGAAAATTTTCTTCACGCCTCCAGTATGCATAGTGACTCTTTGATAAGTTCTTTGCCATCAGGTGAGTTTAAGAGAATAGGTAGGCACATTTCAGAGAAAAATCTGATTCCTGAAGAATTTAATAAGGTGGAAGGAAAGTTGGTAGAGAGAGGATACTCTGCAATAAGTGTTAAGAAAGCTAGAAGGAGGGTGGAGAATGAGTTAGGTCTCATAAAAAGATCCGGTAATAGGGTTAGATTTCGGGGCCTTGGGCACGCTGGGATTTTTGGAACTGACGTTGAAAATCATGGTGGTATGAAGGATTCAAATGAAAAAATATTTTTTGTAACCAGATTTTCCCATTTTTCCAAAATATTGAAGGAATTAGTGGATAGATTTTGGCCCATTATTTATGAAGATGAGAGAATAGGAAAACTTTTTCCGTCAAGGGTGACCTTTTCATATAAGAGATATTTTAATCTCAGGGAAATTTTGAATTTCAGAAAAAATGGTAGATTGGGTGAAGATGATAGAAAAGGAACATTCAAGTGCGGAAAATGTAAGGTATGTAAGTGGGTTAGGAATTTGGATGGTTTCAAAATCAATGGGGTCAGATACAATGCCACTGAATTTTATGATTGCAATTCAACAGGGGTTGTGTATATCATAGGATGTGGCTGTGAGAAACAAATTTGGTACATAGGACAAACCACCAGGAGGGTCAAATTAAGGATTTTGGAACACCTAGGAGATATAAGGCACAGGAGATTAGAGAGTCCAGTAGGAAAACATTTTTGTGATAATCATGGGGGGGTTCCAGATGGTTTTGTATTCAGTGTTTTGGGTAGACCCAATGCATATGGTAATGAAGCTACTTTCCGGGATAAATTACTTTTGATGGAATCGAGGTTCATTCTCAATTTAAAAACATTGTTTCCTAATGGAATGAATATGGAGGTGTAATGTATTTTCCACATATTTCTCAAAATTAGGGAAAAGGAACTGCATGAAAGGGTCAAATTAAATTAATAACATGTATTTTCTTATAATAGCATTCATATTTATGTATATATTAATTAAAATTAGTATTTATGCATTGATTGTTATTTATTCTCCAGCTAATATTTTGTACATTCTTATGTAGTGGGGGAAAGATGCCAAACAAGTGTTGATAAAATAATAAATAAAAAACAGCATATAGTGAGCCTAATTGTATAATTGGGGGATGGTGCATCAATAATTTAATTTAAAAATTTGTATAAAAATGGGTGGTGTGTTATGTAAATTGTATTCCAGGAGAAGGCGAAGACCGAGGTACCAGAATTAAAAAATTCAACTTGCAGCAGTTGGTGTTCTTCATTTGTATATTTTATATACTTTAAGGGTTATTGCCCATGTGTAGATGGCCTACACTGCCCTTCCCAATCCCTGGCTGCACTATGTAGCATGCAGCCTACCCTGAACAAAGCCATGTCCAACTCAGAGGTGTTGGACATGCTACACTTAACACATCCTGATCCCAAATAAACACATATGTCATGGACATCCACCTTTCTAGTACAAGGATCACAACATACTTGACAGACCCCTGTCCCATACACTTAACATACTCTTGCCATACTATGCATCCCTGTCCAGCGAAGCTGCACATCGCCCCTCTCTGTGACATGGTGTGATGACCGCATGTCAAATATATCAGTAACCCTGTGGATCAGTTTTGTGGCACTGCTTGAACTGGCCACTGAAACCTACCTGTCTGTTGCCTACGGCTAGGTAACCTGTCTGCCTAGGCTCATAAATGGCCCAGGGCATATAGCCTACTATATCACTATGACCATACATGCTATAGTTGATATCCAACTCTGCAAATACCATTAGGCTAGCTATTGCCCCATGTGTTACACATGTGCAACACAGGCAATACATGGCAGGATGCTACACAGCTGTACAGTGCCATGTAGATTAATATGGCAAAACACATACATGCTTGCAAGTCTGCAGGGTCACAGGTCATATCCCTAATGACTATGTATGACTATATATGTGACATATACACAGCATTAAGGTCGATTGCATTAATATGAACACATCCAGGCATGTGCTGATAGGTAAAGACACCAGTACAGGCAAACAGACATGCCCACGTCAAGACAACATCCACATGGTGTATGAACAATGTCATCACTTGACACACACATATATGGTGATAACATCACATCACCAGTAGGTGTCATATGTGTGTGACGTATACATGTCAGTGGTGTTAGTGTCATGTAGATTTACAAAGACGTATTTGTAATCTTAATAAATGTGATACACATGTATGTTCAGCTGTACTGCTGTACTTCTCTGTGAGTTACTGTGACCTGTCTCCATCATTATGTCTTCCAGGTATGCCACAAAGCAGACTGCCGCCATACAGCCGCTTGGAGGATGAGGTGCTCGTCCCATACCTCCTCGACAGCTACACAACACTCTTCAGCCATGTGCCACAGGATGCACAGCAGTGGGATCTCCTTTGGGAGGAACTCTGCAGGAGGGTAAATGATGTTGGCGATCTCACTCGCACCTATCAGCATGTGTGCTGACACTGCACTGACCTGATAAGATGGGCGAAACAGCATGCTAATGCAATCACCAGGGAATAAGGTGCAACATGTGGGGGGCCACTCACCCAGCCTCCCTCACACGTACCTAGGAGCTACTGACAAACCTGGGGACACCTGCAGACCTCCATCCACAAGCATTATCTGGTATTGTGGAGGTGGGTGTCTCTCAACCACCGAGCCTGGAGTTGCCTGGTAAGTCACTACTGCACATAAAACACAACTATATATCACATAGTTACATGTGTTACTGTACAATATGTAATGTAACATCATATGCAAGGCATGTATGCACACATGCCACATACTATAGTCTGCTCCTCTATTTATGCACAGATGTGCATACTCCATAGTATAGTGTATTGTACTGGTTTATGTGCTAACATGGACATTGCACCCTGCAGCTATCACACAGGTGTGGATAATTATCTTACTGCTGTGACACTCCTGTTTCGGTACCTCTGGCATTTTGCAGTGACAGCAACCTGTGTCAGGTGAGATTGTTATTATTTACCAGGCTTGATAATGCATGGAACATATTAATTGCATGCTATCTGCCATAACACACGTCACATAATGTATGGTGGTCCTGTTAATGGACACTGGTCAGACCTACAATGCATCACACTGTTTACCTATGTGAAACAATTGAAGACTCTATGAAGCACCTAAACTAAACCTTCCAAACAGTCATTGCCAGATGTATGGACAACAGTGAATACAATGGTGGAGGTGTGTTCCACTGTAGGGACAGGTACTACATATCAGCATTACATATGTTGGTAATATGAACAGTACTGTACAGAGAGCATATGTGTGAACACACACTAAATGTGTTGGAGCTGGAGTATGCCCGGCCCACAGGATATACCCTTGTGGAGTATACCCTTGCTATGAATGTCACACAATGTCTGATGTCATGTGCTATCAGACATGTCCATGACATGTAGTGAGTTGACTGCAACACTGCTCAACTATCTTGTAAAACATGTCTCACATCCCATACATACCACCCTTTGTCTGCATAACCCTGTCCTCAGTGGAGCATATGACATCTATGGGTGTATGTCATATGGGATAACACTGAGATGTGAAATAAGATGGCCATCACAACCATTGGACTGAACATGTGTACACATAGCCATGCAGGATGGCCAGAGACATGAAGCTACACACACAGTAGAAGTGATGTACATGTGTGGGCACCCTGTTGTACAATGGCTCTACACAATACAACTATGGCCTTTGTGTAATTATGATATTGCAGATGTGAAACACTAAACATCATACAGGCCTGTGCACAGCTTATGTAGGCATAACATGAAACCACCACATAACATGTCTTGAACATCTGGCGTGTGTCATGACATGGAAGCATTCAGCTATACAGTATCCAAATACATGCATGTGTGGCACAACATACGCATACATCCACATCAAGCCACAAATACAGTACATTCACCTTGCTGGTGTCAGACATCACTGTCATGCCTGCTCCTCATGTGTGTGAGTTACACAGATGGCATGTGGGACATAGAGTACCTGTAAGTTAGCCATGTGTGGGCATAGTTGCCAGGTATTAGTAATATGGTTGCAGATGTGCAGGGGTGTCATCTGTATACCCTTCTGTGACCTGTGTCACACATTCCACATTAGTGTTTATTGTGTGGACACCTTGATGACGTGGGTCACATTCCACATTATATATGTATTGTATGTGATCATTGTCATGGCTATGAACTGTGTCAGTAGCTCACATTGTATAGCAATTGTGAAGCCACATGATGCCCTGCAATGGCTATGCACATCAGCTCAATGTGCAGTATGTCCCTGCATATTTGTAGGGTGGACAGACAACATTGAATCAGCTGAAGGCACATGTTAGTATAACACATCCTTGCATTTGGACACCATTACAGTACTGTAAATTGGAAAGGACACCATTGTGTTACACATGAATGCATGTCATTCAACACATCAGCAGAAGACATGTCATACTACATGTGATTGGCAAGGTCATACGCCACACAGCAGGCCAGTGTACTGTAAACCTGTGCTGGTCTGTGGCACCATTGCAAAGTAGGGACAGCCATGTCAAACATGTGTGTACAGCCACATGCACAATGTCTACATTCAGCAGAGGGGTAGGCAGAATAATGTTGAACAGACATGCACTGCTTTGGGGGAGATATGCAAGCTAGGGCTCAGGCAAACATAGTATGCAGTCGACATACCCTACTGCTCATGTCCTCACACATAGGGGTGGTGGCCAACACAAAGCATCAGTGGCAGATGTACAAAGATCAGCGATGGACCATTAACATGTGGTGTATGTTGCACACACCATGGCAGTGCAGTGCAATGATTCCAAGTGCATGCATTGTGTTGCAGGTATGGAGCATAGGCTACTAACACAAATGGTGCAATACTGGCATGTATGCTAACCACCACTATAATTATGTCAGGTGCATACCGTCTGCTATAACACATGCATGCTGTTGTGCGTAACTCAGGGATGTATGATAACTACCACTATAATTGCCTAAGCTGAAATTATAATTGTCTAAGCTGAATGCCATCTACCATATCACCTGCATGTAGCCTGTGTGTCTGTGTGTGTCTGTGTGTCTGTGTGTGTGTATCAGTGTGTGTGTCAGTGTGCGTGTGTGTGTCTCTGTCTGTCTGTCTGTGTGTGTCTCTGTCTATCTGTGTCTCTGTCTGCCTGTATCTTTGTGTCTCTGTGTGTCTCTGTGTGTCTGTGTGTGTGTCTGTCTGTGTGTGTCTGTGTGTGTCTGTCTGTCTGTGTGTCTCTGTCTGTGTGTGTCTGAGTGTGTGTCTGTCTGGCTGTGTATGTGTCTCTCTGACTGTCTGACTGGGTGTGTCTGTGTCTGTCTGTGTGCATCTGTCTGTCTGTGTGTGTCTCTGTCTGTCTGTGTGTCTGGTATAACTTGTAATGTACAGTTCTTGTCTTCCCCTCACCAGTGTTGATGTAGGTGTATTGCCCTCCTGCAGTCCACCTGATGTTAGTATCCCCACAGTCTCTAGCAGTGATGACGGTAGTATGATTGAGGGACAGGCAGGGTTGTCAGGGGCTGAATCCATGCCATTGGTTGCCATTCCACCAGTCTCCCCCTCATCCTCGCACACAGTTCTCCTACCTGCACATACCCCATCACCAACAGCCATAGAGGAAGAACATTTGACAGGTGGTAGCATGGAACAGGGAAGTGTGGTGACTATGGAAGGTGTGCCTGCACACAATGATCCCAGTCAACAAACTGGTGATGTCCCACACAGGCATGCACCCAGCACTGCTCGTAGGAGGACCACTGGCCAACATGCCCCTGCAAGACCAAACATATCAGCTGGAGTCACCAGATGCATGCTTCGGGCTGTAATGGAGGCACAGGCATGTGCTGAATGGCACAACAGAGAAGGTCTGAGGCTTCAGATGGCTGCTGTCTGTTCATTAACTGACAACATCCAGGCACTTGGAAATGCTCAATATCGTCTTGCAGATGTTTTGGATAGATGATTGGGTGACATGGTGGGAGTTCTTGACCATGGCATGTAAATCCTCAAGCGTAGAATGTCTGCTGGAACATCTGGTGGGAGTGAGGCGTCGGGCACTTGGACGTAGGTCAGCTACATCACATGTTGAAGGTCTACGTGAACATGTTACTGCACATGCCCGCTCCCATAGTGGCAGTAGCAGCAGCAGTGCAGCTGGTGCTGTGCAGTCCACACCAGGACACTGCAGGCCATGTGCATGTTGTCCTGGATGGTCCCAACAGGGACATTATTCCAGTGGACATTGTGTCATCAGACGGTACTCAATCTGGACCTCTGCCTGGTAGTGCCCATGCAACCCCTGCCAGGTGCAGGTCACGTGGCCATGGCTGGACACCATGAACTGTGAAACCTGCCTTGTACAGTCTGCAGCTGTCAATATTACCACTGTGTAGGCCAGCCACATGCCAGACCTGTGTGCCTGCATACTCACACACTGGAAACAAATGTAGAGCACCACAACACACACACACATAACATCCACACATGCCCAATGATATCACAGGCCCTAACACACACACACATGATGTCATCCAATGGCACAGCCTAGGCCTCAGGCAAACATTATCACCCTGTGCATATGATGATGCCTGTGCCACATCCCTGCCATCCACACCATTGGTGCAGAGACAAGTTCATATGATCTGATGCACAGGGTGAACATACTAGGTAGTCAATTGTAGATTAATATTGTTGAGTAGTGTTGACAGGCAGCAGACATACCATGTATTGCAGTTTTAGAATGTATTTTGCACGTTTGACAGTATGTATCATGTGTAACAACACTAACAGCATGTTGATCTTGACATTCTGCCTTCCTCTTTCAGGTGCAGTTGCATGTGCCAGGGGATGTTGGTGTTTGCGGGAGTCCCATATGTACATGTTGACTACCCACAGGTCAGTATGACAATACCTGCATGCACTTTGTAGCTTCCACATCACAGTTATATTATCCCATGTTTCAATTATGTTTCCTGTTCTAATGATCCAAGAGCATGATAGCTGTGTAGTAAGCTACTGTGTTCAGAGCCGTCACATCCATAGTGGATGACATCACAGGTACAGTTACTTGGAGCACGAAGTGGGTAAAAGAGTGGTATGCCGGATGACAAGGGTAAAGGCCAGTGGAAATAGTGGCTTCTCATTGGGAAGCAGTAATACCCACTGCCATGACAGCATACAAACACAGACACACCCACACACTCAGGAATTCACAAACACAGTAAATCACACTTTGACACATACAGTTGCCAGTGTTCAGATGAGAACCCCTGCCTATGTGCAAATCATCATTATAGTACTACGCAATTAAAAGATGCGCCACAGAGATTACACATGTACAGGTAGTTGGAATGGCCTAAGATCGAGGACATCAACAGGGATACTATAGTGCAGTGAGTGTATGTGGGGAGGGGGGGTCCATCAGTAGGCTATGTAACAACATGTCACACCCCAGGGTGTACATGTTAACAGGTGGTTAGTATGCCTGTCTACGACTGATGATATCAACAGTGATGCTAGATTGCTTTGAGTGGATGGGGGAGGGGGAATTAACATTTCACTATGGTAAAATACAGCCTCACTACAGGAACTGGACAGCCATACACATGCATGCGTACACACACACACACACACACACACACACACACTGGCATTCACAAAGATATACACCTATGTCACACATATACAGACACTTTACATGTGTGAGTTTTAACCACCTGCCTATGCCTTTCTTTTTACACTTCACTCTGTACTGGTGTCAACAACAGTGTTCAGGAGAGTGATAACATGTGGGATGTATTCCCAACCATACATGACATATATGGACACCCACACCCACACGTGCCAGTACTGTGAATCAAACACTTGCCTATCTCATGATAGGTACTACAGAAGTCCAGCACTATCACATCTGGTACAATGCTTACTGACTCTTTCCTTTGACAACTGTGCTGATATATGCACAATATATGCACAGGGGAGGTATTACTGTTACAGGTGTCATGAGGTTTGCCTTCAGTGTCACCCTTATAGCATTCTACATTGTCTATCTTCCACTTCAATTAACAAAACCTTACCTTAGCAGGTACACCGGTTATTGTAGGACTGCTTGTAACACACCAGTGAGCTGTCCTCAGTAATCATTCATCTGCAAAGAAGGCCCACCACTTAGTAGCCATGTCCAAACATCTGTCCATACCTCATGGACGGCTTACTGTACTTAGAGCATATCACCATATACAGTTGGCAATGTTGAGGCTGTATTGCAACAGCATGATGTACTAAGACTACAGTCACCTTCAGACATCAGACACTGCACACACATGGAATCTACACAAACAGCAATACATGTGCACATATGCGGTCTACATCAGTACGTGCACTAGCAGGTCAAGAGGATGCATTCCACACCTTCCCCATGCCATGTGTGAAACATAGCTGAGCATTACACCATAATGGATGTTGTATTCATGTACTGGTAGGACACCACCACTATCACCGAGTAGCCAAGTGTACATATATTACAACAACACATATCAGGGTGTCACACACAGCATTATTCAACATCATGCTCCTACAAACTGTTACTTGACAGTGCCATGGTGAAGCCAGGGCACTGTAATGGTCAACAGTCAGCACATCCTATTTGCCACACACACCTCATGTATACTGGAAGAGTGCCAGCAATGTGCTCTGTTAGAGCTAGGCAGTACACTCATTCAAGCATGTGTGAGGTCTGTGCCTTGTAAACATCTAACCCCAGCATGTACTGGCTATTGTGGTACTAAGGCTAATGTCCAGACAGCACACAGCATGCATGGCTTGCAATTGTTGCCATGGGGTATATGTAGGAGCTGTGGCCACACATGGCTGTACCTGTCATGAGCATATCACCTGTGACTACTCAGGAACATACAGAGCAGAGCTGGAGTTCCCTGTGTCTGTCAATACAGGCCTTGTGTATGTCCTATACTAATGTTATTTGGGTATGTTTGTAGGCATTGCATTAGGTGGACATGTCTAAAGACATACATGCCACATGGGGTGTTGTATGATATGATAGGTGTCATGGGTGACCAGATGAATGGGGATATTATCTCTGTCAACATAGATATCGAACCTTATGTGCTGTTAGCATGCTATCTGCCATGTGCATGTGTGCAGTGACTATAGCCACCTGTATGTAGAAAGGTAAACAAAAGCTATGGTAATGTAATTTATGTTGTATGAGTGTGGGATGTACATATCCAGGGCAGGTACAGTTAGGTCATATCCAACCATGAGGGTGTTGTTTACTGGTGTACAGCAACAGTCGACCGTGTTAATGCTAAAAACATCTGAGGCACCCTGGTATGTGTACAACCGAGCTGGTTACAAACAGTGGTATTATTGCATTGCATAACACATTATGCAGCCGTGTCTGTACATGGGTACTTTGCACAGTTGATGTAGGCCTAGGTACAGTCCACCAATCAATGGTTATCTGGTGGTCTACCATACTATGTCATACCACATATGGATGTGTGTTGGTAGTCTGGGAACAAGGTGGTGGATGTATATGAGGATACAACCTAGAATACAGCATTTGCCTCTGTCACCTGTACCTGTCTCATCTGTGATGCGTTATGTCAGACTAGTGGTCTTTACATGTGAGTAGCCTTTATGAAAATGTATACACCACCACCTGAAATGGCCCATACTACTGTTATGGCCCAATGTCTGGATCTGAGTTATATTGTGGTAGTGCAATTGTGCATTACAGAGCCTTCAGCCAGGTGTTCCTCACTGCACAGATGTCAATATTCCCCATTGTAGGTTTTTCATTGAGCAAATGGATTACTAAAGCCACACATCTAGCACAGATTAGCATAAGCATCCAATGCAATTGTCATGTAGGTGTCAGGGTGTTACTTCTGTGTGTAGGACATTTGCTTTGGAATGTGGCTATATGGGTAAATGTGACCTAGGTATTATCCACACGCACGTGTAACATGGATGCATGTGCTCTGTGTTGAAGTCTCGTCATTTGGTCATGACAGCCCGGAATGACAGACACTGGACAACTTCATAATAACAGCAGGACATTGGCTCATTGTTTTGGTCTAGCAGTTGCCATCCATACCATGACATCGCAGCACGTGGCATTAATATGCTTGGTAGCAAATGCCCCATGTAAGGTGATGGACAGCAGCAGAACTTGTGTATATGACCAATGTGAGATATACTTAGGGTAGCAGTCCTGCTAATAATGATAACTACTAACACAGCCGGGAGAGGTCACCTTGACATCTGCACCTCAGTACCATTACACAAGGTGGCTCATACATTATGCTTGCACATGCCACTGTTCCACGTATAATGCCACTGTCCACAACCTGCTATCAATGTATGCCTTTCAGGGCAGCAATGTGTGTGACACATGCTGTAGGTAGCATCCGCCTGTGCGACCCAGGTAACCATTTGTCTGTCACGTCCACACATGCATGAAATTGTATACGTAACATATATACGTCAGTACTTCATGTGCATGTATGCATGTGTATCACACAGCACAGACACAGATATATCATTTACAGGCCACATACAGGTATCAGCTAGTAAACCAGTATGATGTGCATATATACTGACAGGTAAGATGTACCTAGCTGTAAATCTGTGTGTTTACAATAGGAGTCCATTATAATATGTTCTGTACATGTAAGTGTTTGAGCATGCACACTGTGGCCTTCAGTGGTTAGAATTGGAGTGCATCCCAAACAACTCTGTGCTACTAAGTGTATGAGCATACCCAATGACACCTTGTGTAATTTGAGTCAGTGCATCCAACAAGCCCTTTGTTACCAAGTAAATGAGCATGCCCAGTATAACCTTGTGTAGTTGTAGTCATAGTGCATCCCAAATGGTCCTGTGTTACAAAGTGTATGAGCATGCCCACTGTAACCATGTATAGTGATAGTAGTTGTCCATTCTGCAGATGGCCATACTCCAGTTCAGGTTCCTGGCTTGCTATAACTATACCCCTCAGGCCTATCGGCGGATGATGTGTCATGTTTGTGCATACAGGTTCTAATGGACATCTACTTTAAACACACAGGTCTACAGCTATGTACTTCATGACTGTAAGTCTCCCTGTTGTTGTCCTCAATTGTAGAAGGGCAGTCTGACTGTCTTGAAATGTGTAATCTCTGTGTCGCGTCTCATAACTGAGTAGTACTGTAATAGTGATCTTTAGATAAGCAAGAGTTCTGATCCCACCACTGGCAACTGTGTGTGCGTGTGTGTTTCAGCAAATGGCTGAGTGTGTTTGTGTGTGTGTCTCAGCAAATGCATGAGTGTGCGTGTCAGCAAATGGCTGAGTGTGGTTGTGGATTTGTGTTTCCATCCTGTCATGACAGCGGGTTTTGCTGCATTCCAAAGAGATACCTCCTTTTGCACTGACCTTTATCCTTGTCAACTGCTAAACCTCTCTCTCCCCCCCCCACACTGCAAGTAATTAGTCCTGTGATGTCACCCAGCTCAGACGTGGATTCAGTAAGTGTAATTGTATGGGTTATGTGGCACATACCCCAACTGCATACCACTGTACTAGTTACCTTTACATAGGCAAGACGTGTATGCACAATACTGGCAACTGTGTGCGTGTTTGTGTGTGTGACTACCCTGTAGCCAGGCATACACATGTGTCATGTCTTTTAGCACATCATGGTAGCCATCTGTGGTGACCGGTGTCTACAAAGTACTACATAGTTAGGAATGGTAAAGAATACACAGTCAAGCACGACTATAGTTGGGTATATTATTTTCCTGTGCCACTGTTGAGCAGTGACACAGAACTGGTCACCAGGGTGTAAGTCCATACCCATCATTCCCCCACCCTAACTCCACAATCCCCAGGGTAGATTACATTAGCCATCATTCCCCACCCCAAACTCCACATACACAACAACTATCCCTTCTCTGGTGAACTGCTTATGATTTAAATGTTATAACACAAGAGATGCATCTGTTTTGTGTACACGTCAGTTCCTTTGGAACCCTTCTGTGTCACAAAGGGCATTCAGACGTGTGTGTGTGTGTATGTCTGTGTGTGTGTGTGTGTGTGTGTGTGTGTGTGTGTGTGTGTGTGTGTGTGTGTGTGTGTATATATATATATATATATATATATATATATATATATATATATATATATATATATATATATGGCTATGTCTGTGTATATGCATATATATATATATATATATATATATATATATATATATATATATATATGTGTGTGTGTGTGTGTGTGTATACACATCCTGTAGGTGCATATATATATGTAGTTATGGCAGGTGTACAACTGTAGACTTGTCTTTGTTGTTTCACAGAGTACAATACATTCAAGGGTACTGTACATATGCACACAAAGTGACTGTCCCATTTCTTTTCAGTGCTGCAGAATACCTGTAGTAAGATGTGCATTATAGACTCCATGCAACATGTGTACAGCCCAGATGGTTAAGTGGCATGTCCAGTGACCTCACTGTGCATTGTCCAGGGTTCAAGACCTACAAGCCTTGTTGATACTCTTAATTAGGATTGCATAAGACACTTTTAAGCAGGTGTAAATGTGTTTTTGTGACAGTAAGCAGCAGGTACACGCAGGTAACAGACATGTACAACTCGCAGTACACTTGGAATGTCCTTCTTTGGCAATCCTGCTGATGTCACCCACCTATGAATTCACCTCTGGGACTACTGTAACCCAATACTCTCCATGATGCATGTTGTAACTGCGTAATGCTGTCATGTGTTAAACTAGTTTGGTAGGTGTTCTAATCCCAGACAGGTTAAGTGTGTGTCTCTGCCTGTCTGCCTGTGAAAGAAACAATGTTTTTAGAGTATGCACACTCTTTACAACCCACCTGACCACCTTTGGCAATCCTGCTGAAGTCACCCACCTAGAAATACACCTCTAGGTCTACTATAACCCAGTAATCTTCATAGCGCGTGTTGTAACTGTGTATTGCTGTAGTGTGATAAACTAGTTAGATAGGGGTTCCATTCCAAGAGAGGCCAGCTGTGTGTGTGTCTCTGTCTGCCTGAGAGAAGATCAATGCTTTTTAGAGTATGCACACTCTTTACAATTCACATGACTACCTTTGGCAATCCTGTTGATGTCACCCACCTAGGAGTACACCTGTAGGAGTGCTGTAACCCAGTATTCTCCATAGCGTGTGTTGTAACTGCGTATTACTGTAGTGTGATGAATTAGTTAGGTAGGGGTTCTATTCCAAAACAGAGCAACTGTGTGTTTTTCTGTCTGCCTGAGACAAGAACAATGCTTTTTAGAGTATGCACACTCTTTACAATTCACATGACCACGTTTGGCAATCCTGTTGATGTCACCCACCTAGGAATACACCTCTAGGAGTACTCTAACCCAGTATTCTCCATAGTGTGTGCTGTAAGTGTGTAATGCTGTAGTGTGATACACTAGTTAGGTAGGGGTTCTATTCCAGGACATGGCAGGTGTGTGTGTGTGTGTGTGTGTGTGTGTGTGTGTGTGTGTGTGTGTGTGTGTGTGTGTGTGTGTGTATGTGTGTGTGTGTGTGTGTGTGTGTGTGTGTGTGTGTGTGTGTGTGTGTGTGTTTGACTGTCGGAGCCTGTGTGGAGGTGGATGTGAGTGTCTAACCACTGGACATGTTGGGGAGTGGATTTTGTAGTTTTCATATATGGTATCTGTCTTATATGTCACAATGTCCTCCTCACGAGGGGTACAGATGTCAGTCAGCCAAGGGACTGTGTTGGCAAGCCATACCCCTACATCTGGCAAAAGGCCTGGTGAACAAAGTATGCAACCCTACTATTACCCGGAATGCATCCTGAACCCATGTGTCATACACAAACACACTTGCCTAGAATATCCCGCTATATTGGTAGTACCCTGCACATTGATGACAGCAGGCATGGTGTGATTACAGTGGGCTGCAGAGGGCATGGCACCCTGTCAGCAGTACAACAGGCACATAATTGTGGACAATGTGCCTTCACTATGTTCCCCATTGGATGCCTGCAACATATGTGGTGCCATCAAATGTGATCCACAGAGGCCATACAATGCCTTACACATGTGCCCTGAATGGACCAATGCCACTGACACCAGGGAATACCTGTATCATGCATCAATGCAGGTGCAGGGTCAACCTGCTGACTATAAGAAGGTTCTGCCACACCAGGCCAGTATTGGCATATTGGAGGATAACAATCTGTGCACACAACATGTGCCAGCCAAACCAGGTAGACCTGTACATGTCACTGTACATTATTGTGGGACATGCACATCCCAGGCAATGTCCATATCAAGGACTATCAAACACATACATGGCATGCATTGCAAAGCTATGGCCATACACAATGGTAACGAGGATGTCAGTACAGTTCATACAATACCCATCTGTGTGGGACAGTGCAGACACTACACCCCTGTATCACACTGCACACCATTGTTGGGTGGTGTGATGCCAAGGATTACCCCTCACCCAGCCTTGTACAGCCATCTTGCACAGCCAACCACTACACACACATGAAGCAATGCACACATGCATGTCAGTACTGGCACCTTGTGTCTGCGTGTGGGGTATGATGTTCCCAACCAAAGTCACTCTCAGTATAACTCCCACTGGCATACTGACAGATGTTAAACACGTTCACATGCCCTAGCCCATAGAACTTCCGGATATCCCCTGTGGTGCATGTAGTACCTGTGCATTACTGCAGTGTGACAAACTAAGTAGTTTGGGAGTGTATTTTTGGGCCTGGCAAAGACTGTCAATGTGAGTCCATTACAGAGTGTGGTTGTGTTGACAATGACATCCATTCATGTGGACAGCCATGTGTGCTACACCTAATGTATGTCTACTATATCTCTGTTGCAGATGTCGCTCACCAACACACATATATGGTCTTACAGCACACCAACATGTCAGCTTTGTGGCACATGGTGTATCTGCATGCATTTGTAATAGTAGTAGACTATTCAATTAGGGGTTTGAAACCCTGTACTGGTAGGTGTGTGACAGACAATGCTTAGGTTTTAGTCTCCAAGCCCTTCTCTGATGTATTTTGCATCTGTCTGTCCCTCCCACACACTCTCTGATGGATGTGGAGGTGTACACCTGCTCAGCAGCAGCTTGTGTATTGTAAGTGATGGTCATGATCAGGTAATGGCCTCTGCACCTATTGCAGTTCTCCTCTAGCTGATTGCATGTAGAACAGTTGTGATGATGTTCCCATAGCCATTCACAGGAAAAACACAGTACAATATCTAAGAACATCATGTTGGTGTTTGTCCATGACAGTCGCTGTGAGTGGTACCTGGATCTGGTGTTTGGTAAATGGCATCACAGATGATATCCGGATGTTCTTCAAATAACATACACAGTGGGAAATAACCTAACGACAGGAGGGTGATGTGCCAGACATGACTACAGCATGTAAGTGTAGCTATGCTTCATTGAGACTACTGCCTGTTTAACAAGTTGGGTGTGGTAATGGCTATTCTGCATGTTTTAAAACTGACAAGACAGTGCTCTGTTTGTGAGGGACCCCCATCTGTAGGGCCATCTGTGGACTGGTCAGTGTGTGGAACCATTTGTTTTCTGTGTTACTCACTTAACACACATCTGTGAACAGCAGGAGCATAGTGTGAGGATTGCAGCCAGTACATGGTGATAGTGATGAGTTACTGCCATCGCATCCCTGACTGGACATATGTCACATGAAACAGTGGTATGACAGACACTGTCTGGGGTTCTCAGTGACATGCCAATAATGGGCCACTGTTCATTGCTGCAGTCACAAGTCTTCTACACTTTGTACAGATGTCATGCAGTATATAGGCGTGTGTTGTGCTCCCTCTGCAAATGTATATCATCTGTTGTGTTGGGTTGATGGTCATGTCTATGCATGCTGTTATAGGTAATCCTGAATGCTGTTGACTATTACTAAGCCATATCTGTGTTTAAACTGCAACACCATAGGCTGTATGGGTTTGGAGGTCCCAGCAGAACCTCCTGTCCCACTTCAGCTGGCCATGGCACCGGGCACCAGCACATCTGGGGCCCAGCCTTGGACCTCCACCTCTGTTGGCTCTGCACCACCTTCTGGTGGTACCACAATTGAGGATGGTGCTTGTTCCCCCTGGGAGTAGGTCCAGACAGGAACATGTCCACTGTTGTACAGTCCCGGATGTGGTGCGTAGGGGACTCAATAAGGATTTTTCAGGCCAGATACACCAGATCAAGGGCAGAGTGTCATATTTACAGGGTGATGCTGCCCCTCCTAGCTCATTCCCTCCAGTAGGGCTCTTTTGAGTGAGTACCTTTAACTCCTAGTAGGCGTGGCTTCAGCATTTAAAAATTGAAGTTATCACCTTACATTTTTAACAAATATCCATTGACAGAGGTCATATATCAATACAGTTGTGTTTGCCATCATGTATGCTTCAAGATAAAATTTTCCAATACCTTGTGTGTAACATGGTTTTGGAATTATTAATGCAAATATGAACAGGCAATATTTGACGCCTAGATGAGCAGTAGGAGGTAACTGCAGAAATGCCTGGAGATGTCACTCGGCTGTAATGAGCTAGACAGTCCACAGCACTGCCACCTTTGCAGCTGTTTTGGTGCAGTTTTGGCTGCCCATGGCTGGGGACCTCAATCCCACTGTTTCCATCTGATGGCTCATGGGCTTGTGAATGCCGAACACCCCTCCCCATCTGAGGTGTATGCCTCCACATGTGTCATATACAACCCTGTATGCTGTCTTGTCTGTCATCCTACCCTACCTATCCTCCACGAGCATACCTACTCTCCTTCCCCCACATCCCACTTTCACCCTATGGAAACAAACGGCCAATCGGTTCCTAGAACATTTGCCCCATACATAGCTGATGTCCACTGGGCACATGTAACCCTTTTAATATGCATCACAACATACTCCAGTTGTCCTCACCCCTGTCTCTCAGGCGCATGATCCTGGTATGCACATGATTCCTAAATGTTCCAGGTACACGTGATGCGGATGACCCCATTGTACACACAACAATACCGGTCCCTCTATGGTTGCCCCATTTACCTTTATCATGATGATGATGTTGCACACAGCATCTTGCAAGAGTACTGTTCTCACATAATGATTGGACAGGAGTTGTTGTGTTAATGTAAATAACATGCCCAGAGTGATGTATATGGCCAATATACAAATGTTTGCATGTATGAATGACACATGTCTGTCTGAGGGAGTCTTGATATTACACAGGACAACACCACTACATAATACAGGCATTGCTGGTGTTTCCCTTTTCATTCCTTTTTAATGCTTTATTGTCACATGGGATGTTCCTGATATATCTATATATATGTATGTATCTATATGCTGGACATAAACTCTCACACATACATCTACATAATGGAATACATTTCCTATACTGTTGAATGACTACACTGGATGATATGTTTGTGATAAGGTCCGCTGTCTGTATATCTGCCATGGATTAGTGGTAAATCACAATAGCTGTGTGTGCAGGTCTTGGTTTCGTGTCTTGCAAAGGCCATTTATTTTGTTGCTGGGCAGAGCAAGGCCATTGATACGGTGTGATTAAGGCACATTAAAGCAGTTGTGAGTGGGTGTGCATGGGTTTGCATGGTGCTAAGCAATGCTAACCTCTGGTTACAGTTTCTTACACTCAGTTAGCCTATACATTGCTTTACCAGTGTAAAACTCACATACTGGTGGCCAAACAGGCTTACACCCGTTTGCTCCCACACTTGCAAATGCAGTGCATTTGGTGTTTGCATCTGACACTCACACCCCTGGGTGGGAGTGAGGACTACAATATTACCTTGTGATGCCTACAGTATTGGGAATGGCTGCCCATTAGGCGAAAGCATGCCGTTCGACTATACGGAATCCATGGCCTGTCCAGAGTTTGATTCATATTATTGGTGTGTACCTCTTACAATCTGCACCCATCTGGCTAATACATGGGAACTGACACTCTTAAATACAAACAAGTAATTGGGTTTTGGAACCCACATCCTTCAGCTGAATCATGCTACTGCATACCTAATATTCTATCATCTTTCTAAGGCTGTCAGTGGAATATGTGCTTTCTGTCCCTATCAGACCTCTCATATGATTGGGGAAAAATGCAAACTGAATAAGGGACATGGCATAACAACATTGGGGACACATTTTGCTATTAACCTAACACATTGACAGACTCAGAGCATATGAATTCAAACACATTTTCTGAGGTAAATGATGTTTATAACTCTTAATTGTTGTCGTTATTCATTACGTGTAATTCACCACCTTTTCTCTAAATGTCACTAGTTTTAGGAGGGATTAAGTGGGACAGAGTTAGAAACTGAGTCAAAATCAGGGACGTCCCATGGTCCCTATTTCTTCCCCCAATGGTTTATGTCCTGTCCACTGGATGTGCTCTTAGGGGTTGAGAGGTATGGGCATCAGCTATGCCCATTTCGGAATATTACTTACATCCCCAGGGTGATCCTAATACGAATGCGCCAGCCAACACCTGCACGCCTAGGCCCATAATTGCATACCCATAGGTCCCTCACCTGCCACTTCTCTATAGCACTCATCCTTTCTGTGGGTGCATGTGGTGTATAAACACACCACAACACACTGCCCACTCTCCCCATGTCGGGACACACAAATGTCGTACGTTGTGTCGACCCATGGGTTATCAGGCTTGCACAACCTACTGTTCCGTGTATATCTACAGCCTGGTTTGATAAGTCATTACTGGGACTGCCACCAATCATTAATTTTTGGTGTCCCAAAAGGGACATCGATGTCTATGTTTCAAGATTAGGCCTGACAGGTGTCTCCCACTGGTAGTATCCTGCCGGTGGTCTGGGAAGCAGTGGTGTGTTTACCTTTATTTCATGTCTCTATATCTCACCGGCCTAGCTGGGGGGGGGGGTTGATGCTGCTTGTTACACGTTTGTTTATTGGATCCCTCACCCCCATATGCACAGCCTGTGAACATATGTTACTCGTAATTGCTGTATCATATCCTAACTATATACATGTGTATATTTAGAATCACACACACACACACACACACACACACATATATATATATATATATATATATATATATATATATATATATATATATATATATATATATATATATATGTTTACATTACTATATACAGATATATCTGTATATGCATGCATACATGTATATTTATATTTTGCTGTATATATATATATATATATATATATATATATATATATATATATATATATATATATATCTCACAACATATGGCTCTATGGGTGTCTGCATATGTATATATTTATATGTCAGTATGTATCTGTATTCTGTCTCTGTATGTATACATTTGCATTACAAAGAGGGAGAGGCTTATCGCTATGTCGCTATGGGTAGATATACACACATACATACCTCTACATATATACGTCTACATCTGGTTATTCCATTCCTTGCCATATAGATTACACTTTGCTGCAGTGGGACTCGCAGTGGGTGCGGCTGCTCATTGGGTGACGCCTCTGCCCAATGAACACATTACCTTACATCCTTAGGACTGTCCATATAGGCCCCCATCAGCCAACACATGCACACATAGACCCATAAGTAGCTACCGATAGTTCCCCCACTCACACCTCCTCAACAGCACCCATCCTTACTCTGGGTACTGGTCTGTTCTGGACACACCACTACTCGCTGCCCACTTCCACTTCATGGGACCCATTTCATACAATTGTCTCGGCCCATGGGTCATCAGGCTTTCCCACCCTTGTATCCCGAGTATGTATACACCCCAGCCAGAATGTTCGGTCTATCACCTTCTTTTGGTCTTGGCAATTTTTGGGGTCCTGTCTGTGTTCCAAGATTAGAATTCACGAGTGCACTGTTTAACCCCCCCGGTTGTATCCTGCCTGTGGTCTGGGGACCAGTGAACTCTTTACATTGTTTGTGTGTATGTTTCCCGTGTCCGGCTGGGGGGGTGGAAGGTCATGCTACGTGTTTCATGTTTCTTGCCTGGGCTCCTCATTTCCATTGGCATAGCCTGTGAACATACGTCATTCTTGGGAAACCACAGGCTAAAGGCTCTCAGTCCACTCCAACATACAACCGCAAATGGTTATAAATTAATTTATAGTAAGCGCTTTCACTGGTAGAAATTCTCCAGCTTCCTCAGACAAAAAACACTTTTACCATTAAACACACTCTTAAAAGTTCATTTGAAAACCAGGCTACCAATGGAATTTATTGAGCCTCCTGATGTCATGCAAGCACATTAAAGATTAAAGCTACACAGCATTAAACCATCACAGTAACCATGATAGTCAAAATTCCAGCCCAACAACATACTAACTACATTTTAATTGTCATTCTTGTGTGCTGTTTCCGTTCATAGCTGTATATCTGTGTATATCTACGCACACACACACACACACACACACACACACACACACACACACACACACATATAAATATATATATATTTATGTAAATGTATGTCTGCAACTATCTGTCTATCTATATATATATATATATAAATGTGTCTGTAAAGCAATGCATACCCCGCGCAAACGCACTTACACATGCTTACTGGTGTTTACATATGCTTGACCTGCTTACTAGTGCGTTATTCATTATGACACTGACACTTCACTCCAGTTAACTTTTAATTGATATTTTGCAGGTTATACAGCGGACAGATGTCGCAATATCTTCATGTACAGATTACCGATGGTAAAAGGTATGTGATACAGTGGGATTCGGTACGGGAATGTCTGTTCGTTAGGCGGTTGCTCTAACCAATACACTACTGCTGTGCTGCTTCATTTGCATATATACCCATATACCCATGGCTCCTAGTTCCCCAAACACACACCCCAATGCCTCCCTAACACTGCAGTCATCCATTCTCCAGTCGGATTTGTGGTGTATCCACACCACTACACATTGGCCACTCCCTACTCCTATAGACCCATCCCATCTTTTCACTCACTCCACGTATCCTCAGAACTCCCAAACGTTTAGTCACCAAACATTGGTGACATGAGCGAACCAAAGAATACTATTCACAAATTTTGGGTTGTCCCACATGGGACACACATGTGTTTATGTCAAGATTAGACTCTATACCTCATTACATCCTTACTCCCTTTAACATGACACTGCAATAAATTAATAAGTATGACTATGTGGTAATGCACACGTTACACATGAGAGCCAAATTATGATTGTGTTTGGCGTATTTTTTTTACAAATAGACCGGTTTAGTAATTGGCATTGCTGTAGCAGGCAGATCTTCTGCGTTTTAGCAGTTTTGTCCCGTCCCTGTTCTGCACAACCTATTATTCTATCTACTGTCAAGGTTTGTAAGGGCACATACATGTTATTTATGTCTGCAAATGGAATGAATGTGTTACAGAGAATGTACTTCTATATATTGATGTCTGCATGTGTGTATGCATATATACTTATAACGAACTCACTGACCTCCACGGGGTGGTCCAATTAGAACCAGCCCATCCAACCCTGGCACACCTGGCTCCATAATTTTATACCCATAGTTTCTCCACCCCACCCGTGTTCAACATACATGCATACCATCTATTGTCCACTTGTTATCGCAGCCATGACACACCTCCACACATTGCCCTCTCCTGAGCGTTAGGGGCCCTACACGTATGTTTTCCCAACCCATGTATTCTCAGGCTCTCCCACCATTTAGTCCTTGAACATACCTGCCCTTGCTTGTGTAATGGTCGGATGGCCAAATGGTCTATCTATTTTTGGGTAGTCCCACCAGGGACTACCCTCTGTGTGTAAAGTAGGCTTAGCAAATCAACAATGTTACTCCCACTGGTAATATCCTGCCTTTGGTGTGAGTAGCAGTGCTTTGCTCACTCCTGCCCAGCTTGATATGACATAAGCTGACAGCACTATATAATACTGGAGTTGCTGTTGATTCCCTTCTCATTCTTTTTGTATGTTTATTGTTATGTCTTTCTTTCTTCATGTATATATATATATATATATATATATATATATATATATATATATATATATATATATATATATATATATATTATATATCTGTATATACTTATATACATTTCCTATGCTGGACACTGC
Organism: Protopterus annectens; assembly: GCF_019279795.1. Taxonomy (NCBI): domain Eukaryota; kingdom Metazoa; phylum Chordata; order Ceratodontiformes; family Protopteridae; genus Protopterus; species Protopterus annectens. The sequence continues at coordinate 466,793,054 of NC_056740.1, read as the reverse complement.
TTACACCTGCGCAAGTGCACTCAGACTTGCTTACTGGTACTTATATGTGTTTACTGCTGCTTATTTGTGCTTACACCTACTTACTAGTGCCTTATTCATTATGACAGTGCCACTTTGCTTGAATGATATTTAAGTTGGTTTTACGGCAAAATGACATTCATTCCACATGTAAAATGATATATGATATTATTGGGCTTGAACTGTGAATGCCAGCTTGTTAGACAGATGCTCTAAACACTACACTATCGACATTTACGCTGATTCTGCATGCTTTTCTCTATTTGAATGAATATGATATGTAAGCTACGCTCGGTGGAGGGCAGCAACATGCAAACACGCTGCACTTTGCTTGCATCTTTTATATTGCAGCAATTCAAATGTATAATAGGGACACAGGGAATGTAATTGTGAAAGTTCTAGGGACAGGGCTCAACATTCCACTACATGCTTTTGTGTTTGCTACTTCGATTTTATTTCACTGTTCGTGGACACTCTTGTATGCTTAGCATACATTTCAGTATCCACGGACACTGAATTACTGACTTACTATTAGGGGCAGGCTCTACTAGTAGGCATAGTAGGTTTTGCAAGTGTTGGGGCATGTTTACGCCTCCTTAGAGCACTTGTACATGCCCCCTGCACTTGCACGCATTTCCTGTGCACGTCGAGGGTGTGGCATCGTGCCCTCATACATATTCATATGGCGCTGCTGTGCCATCTGTAGTGAGGACGCTCGGTGCAAGGCTAAAACTGTCTTTGCGCTGAGCTTCTTGAATCCCGGGGTGGAGTTGCTGTTTATTCCCTTCAGACTTGCTTACTGGTACTTATATATGTTTACTGCTGCTTATTTGTGCTTACACCTGCTTACTAGTGCCTTATTCATTATGACAGTACCACTTTGATTGAATGAAACTTTCGTTAAACATTCCATGCGGTACTCCAGTTCACATTTACATGTTATTATGTAGTTTTTACAACAAAATGACATTCATTTCACATGGAAAATTATATGTGCTATAGCTGGATTTGAACCATGAATGCCTGTTCGTTAGGCAGATGCTCTAACCACTACACTATTGACGTTAACGTCAATGCCTCATGTTTTTCTCTATTTCAATGATTTTGATGTGTAAGCTATGTTCAGCAGGGAAGAGCGATGTGCAAACACACTGCACTTTGCTTACACTTTTGATATTGAAGCAATACAAATGTAAAATAGGGACACAGGGTATCTAATTGTGAAAGTTCTAGGGACGGGGCTCACCATTCTGCTATGTTCTTGTGTGTTTACTACTTCAATTTTATTTCAGTGTTCCTGGACACTCTTGTATGCTTAATATACATTTCAGTATCCACAGACACTGAATTAATTGGTTACTATTAGAGGTGGGCTCTAATAGTAACCATAGTAGATCGTGCAACTGTGGGGGCATGTTTCTGCCTCCGTAGAGCACTTGAACATGCCCCCTGCACTCGCACATGTTTCCTGGGCACGTCGAGGGTGCGGCAGCACACCCTCATAAATATTCATATGGCGCTGCTGCACCGTCTGTAATGGGGATGCTTGGCGCAAGACTAAAACTGTCCTTGCGCCGAGCTTCATGAATCCCGAGGAAACATTTAACAAGTCACTTAACCATAACTTCAGTGCATGATTATATCAAGCATAAGTGTCTCATATGTCTTATATCATGACCAAAGGTAAATAGTAATTAAGTATATTTTTACTTCTGTCTACTGACAAGCATTACGTTCAATCATGTTTTTTATATCACTTTTACTCTTTGAAATTGAGTTGTAATGATTCATGACAGACAGGACACATTTAAAGCCTCTTACCTGCACCATTTTATTTTTCCTTACTTGTAAATCAGGTAAGCGAACCAGTTCTTCTCTGGCCGTGACCCAGGTCAGAAGGGCAAGGCTAAATACTACATGTGCAACTGAACAGTTTAGTGTAGTGAATCAATCAACATATTTTGATTTTGAAACTAGATTACCCAGAAAAAAAGCATGCAGAATGTTATAAAAAGATTGACGAGAGGACAGGATTGAAACCCCATCCTTGTCTTAGTGACGCCAAGATCATAAATCTCAGCCAATGTAATGCCCGATTTATTTATTTATTTTATTTTATTTTACATTTGTTAACTGAGATAGTCTGTCTGGGTGTGAGCCCATTTTCAGTGGAAGCCCAGGGAGAAAAGCTTCATAAAACAATACTTATAAATACAATAATAAAAAAGAACAAATGCACTAAATATTTTGAAGTCTAAATATACATTAGCGGCTTTAAGTGTAACATCAAATCAACTGATAAAAATATTATACATTGATACAAGAGAAGCATCTTTGCATTCTGTAATATTACAGAGCATTACAATTTTCATAATGCTTAGTGCTTTTGTAAAGGTAAATATTACAGTGAATTAAGTTTTATTTATAGTTTTTTTCATCCATGGTGGAAAACAATGAAAACGTGTGTCTAATTAGAAAAAAAAACTACGGTGTAATAACTTCATGAAAAACAGGACTTATTATGAGTTCTGCAGTGAGACAGTGAACAACAAAACCCAGACCATCAGGAACACCGGAAACTAATGCCCAAAATACCGAATGCTAAAAAAATAAACTTGCAGGGGGGAGGTGCAACTTCTGCACCCTACCTGAATTTATATATACCAATATCACAGTTACACCAACTCAAAGAAGGGAGAAGTCTCCCAAAAGAGGGGCATCTCAGCTGGTGCAGACTTAGAAATCACAGCGGCAGTGACTTCATAAGGACAACAGAGATCAACATTATGGTCCCTGACTTCTCATGCTTCGGGCAGTAGATGTTCAAGGAACTCCACCCTGTTCACCTGTAGATATAACTTTCAGTTCTGCACTTCATGTCTAAAAACAGAATGAAACATGCAACCTGTGACCATATATAGTGCTAACACAGGAATACCATAGTACAACCACCGCTCTACTTTCCTTTACGGACTCAGTTAATAAAAAAAAACAACACAAAAAAATAAAATAACCTTCTTTTCTTTGATCTGTCAAAGCTTGACATGGTCAATATTTCGATTCGCAGATTACCCCTAGAAACCTTTTACACCTTGATAATCTAGCTGGTTCAAGGTTCACCTTCCTCTCCTAGCATAAACAAGCAGTCCAATGGCAAAATATCTCACCTGTTGCTGCTGCTGCATACAGTCCTAGAGTCCTCATACCTCAGGTACCCTCCCCTCCCCACCTTTCTGTATTTCTGTATTCATAAATGAACCCACTCCTATTATCCACCCTAATGCAACCACCCCAGATGACTGATATGTTCTGCAGTCTCTCACTGCTCTGATCTCTCTGTAGTCTCACAGACTCCACCCAAAGTGTAAGTAAAGGGTAGAGCGCAAAAACTCTGAAATCCCAAAAAATCCAAAAAAATTAATTTTTATTATTTTTTCTCCTCACCAGTTCACCAGTTCAACTTCTACTAAACTAATGATCTAATAAATCTACTATACAACACCTACAAAAAAAAAAATTGGAGAATTTGATACCATAACTTAAACTGTTGAGGTAACTTTGATAATAAAATGATAAGCACCATAATCAAACCACAAACAAAAAAAAGTCAAACAAGCCATCAAATCCTTGTAACCCCACAAAACTTACTAAACCCAAAAAACCTACTACTCATCTCTCCTTCCTGTCTCTCTCTACCTATACCTGTTCCTCTCCTTTTTTTTATTATCTAAAAAAAAGTAAAAAAACTCTCTTGCCTATAACACACCATGCTGTTTGTAATATGTGCTCCCCCATCACAATCTCAGGTTATGCACAATCTGAACTACCCAACCTCCTCAAAATGAACCAACTTACTGAGCATTTAAAAAAAATCAAAGAACCTGAAAAAAACCCCACACTGAGGTGAAATCCACTGACTCCCCTATCTTAGCTGTAGCTCTTCTCCTCAAATGGTTCAAACCATCAAAACCAACAAAGCCAACAACTTGGGTGGTGAAGCTCTTCTTTGAAGAAGGTCTAATAGGGACCATATAAAGGTCTCCCATTCCCCTTTCCACTTTCCACCTCCAATGTCAAATAAAAAATAATCTTAGCTATATTTTAATTTCCATTTTGGCTTTGCCCCCCAATTAATCTGATTAGACCCAGTGTAATGTAAAAACTTATCATTTGCTGATCATTGCATTTGCATTGTATCTATTCAGAAAAATGTAAATGTATCTATCTGTTATCCTGTGTGTATATGTTGTATATTATTATTAATTGTTTTGTATCTTTATGTTTTTTTTTCTCTCTTTTTCCTTCCATGCAAATGACCCATCCCTCCGGTCAAAATGTCAACAAATGTAAAATAAAATAATAAATAAAATAAATAATAAAAAAGAAAAATATAGACATAATTTGAGGAGAGAGGGCACTTTACATAATATGAGGAAATTCAAAGCATCAAATGTGATTCCAGGTATTCAATTATTAAGCAAAAGGAAAATTACAGCACTTGGACAACAACAAGCCTTTTTTCCACTTTTACTGTTGCATCCTGTATAGACCCATATTACCATTTAACAAAATAGTGAGAAGAAATCACAAAAATGAAATATTGTTTAAGTATCGTTCAGTAGTTTCTGACAGACTTACATTACCAGAATGTCTATGCTGGGCATCTAATCAAAATGTAATTTTTTTAAGAAGGAATTAAACCTGAATATCAAAGATTCACCTAAAGTGCAATAAATGGATGGCCTGCACAGCACTTATGGGGTGTAGGACCCTCTGATGGACAGGATAATAATAATAACAATAATAATACTAATAATAATGAAAATTGAGACCCCCCCCAAAAAAAAAACAGTGCTACACGACAGTAAATACCAGGCACAGTATAAACAAGACTCTTAACTTATATCGACTGCTTTTGACATAAAACACCTTTATTAGTAGATCAGCAAGAAGCTTATTTAGTTATTATTCTGAAATGCGGTCAATGAAGCCCTAGGAGGCTTCTAAATTGGAGCTCAGTGTAGATGAAAAAAACATGTCATGCTGTCACATGTGTCTGTTTGATTCATGAGCAGGGCTGGGAATAAAATGAGTTAGCTTTCCTTGCTCAGTTCCTGTTGTATATACCATTTGTCATAATTGCCACTTTGTAGTGAACTCTGGTCATAGATCATACCAGTTGTATAGAGGAACTGCTTGATGGCCCTCTGTTCCACAGCAGGGTGGTTTCTTCAGGGTGGGCTGACAGCAGGTAATGGCAGACTCCTGCTCAGCTGTACTGTAATAATACAATGCCACTGGTATGTGGCTATCATAGTCTGTTTGTGATTATACATGCACATTCCCTACTGACATTTATAAGTTTTTATACAAAAGACATGGCTGAACTTAGCATTTAATAACACAGTCTGTTTTCAGGCTTATTCAGGTCATGCTTATATTGGTAAACATCTGGTAAATGGAAAATACTTGCTGTCAGGAGCAACCAGAAATCTACATAGTGATTAAAAGGTGTGCACAGGATTGCACATTTACACAAGTATTATTTGCAAATTCATACCAAAGCATTACAGAATGAAGTTGAATCACTGCTTGGAAATATGAATTACAAACCAAAACAACTAAGGGAAGACTATATCTGAAATAGTCAGTTTTGTCAGCATGTGTAGTTAGATTTAAATATGCAAAACATTTCTGTTTGTTCAAAATTCAAAGAAAGAAGAAATTGCTTAACTTGCACCTGAGACCAGGTTACCCAGAATTCTGTTCTGCTTGGGGCTGATGTAATTAACTGCAGCATTGCAGCAGTTGAAATCTGAAGGGCTAGTATGCCCAGTATTATTTATTGGAAGCATGACACAATGTTAAGTCATTTACAATTGCAGATAACAAAGATATGCCTGGGATTCATGAAGCTTGCACCAGGCGCCGGAGTAGCATCGGCAATCTAGCTCCAAATATGGTCGCCGAGTGATTCAGGTACAAGCTGTTTCCACGTGCACTACCAGCGTATGCCAGAGCTGCGCAGCTCCCGGCGCATGTATGCTAATTACCCCATGCGCAGCAGTGTAGCATGCAAATGAAGGTATATAGCGATTCATGAAGTGGTGCAGGCGTAGCATAAGCATGAAGAAATGTAAACCAAAAAAAAAACGGTTTACATTTTGTCAAACATAAAATCAGAGCCATGAAAGATGACCAAACTTAAGTATTATAATGTTAATATATGCCAATGGCTAAATATATAGCCAAGGGCATAAAAAAACATGCACAACATATAAAAACTAACATTCAATGTCATGGCCACACTAACACAAAGTGAAACCGCAGTGCATCTGTGCGCAAACGGGATCACAAGAAAAATATATTTAGATGTCATAAAACTGCAACGTAACACAATTCATGATATCCCCATAACAGTCAATGGCATGCATGCTACACCACAATCATGGCGCAAGGGTTGATAAGGGTCTGTGACAGTGTTCCGTGTGGTAACTAGGAATTAGTAGTCAATGTCATGCAAATGAGTCAAGTAATACTGAATCGCAAATGCTCCGCTGGCATAAGGATGTACCACACGGTGTAGTGGTACTACACCGAAGAGTGGCATGGAAGTAAACATGACATCAAAAGAGGGGTGCGCCACCATAGCTGTAAGCACATTGGATCATTGCTAATCCGGGTTGCCTGTTGCTAAGCAAAGCCGCAGGATAGGGGTGTGGAAGTAGCCATAGCTTGCTTAGCTGAGAGCACACAAGGTAACTGAAAGTTCATGTGAACGTGGATGAAAACGTGCATAAACCCGGTAAACAGCTGTGCACAGCGCACACCATAGCTGAAACAGGAAGGATACAGGAAGACAATAAGGAAATGCTGCAGCATGGTAAATGGAGTACAAATGAGTAATTAACACCTAGAAACTCACAGTGGGCCATAGACAGCAGCTAACAAGGCTGGTAGCAGCTACCTGCCGAACAGGAAAGGGGAGGTGCTGTACAGCAAAGAAAAGAGAACTGTCACAGTAGAACAAAGCAAACTTGCAGTAGATCAGCTACATAACACATTTTCCAACACAATCCTGGGTTGGGAAACTATGGATGCATGCCTGACAGTGGGAGGGGAATCGAGTTGAAAATTGAAGTAAAGGGTAATAGATGAATCAGGGCAGCCAAGTGTAAGTCAACACCGAAGGCCCCACAATAGCAGTACCTGCTGTAAAACCAATAATTAAGATACCCTGCCGCTGGAATAGCACAAACACACCCAATTACACCAGCATCATCCATTGCACAATAGTATATGGTGTGAAAGCCCCACACACACACTTATGTATTCCAACTCACTTTGCACCATTGGTGTATATAGATGGGCAACTTTTAATATGTACATGTTAGGGGCCACCACAGCTTTGATTCTCCAGCATGTCTTGGAGACTGAAGGTGGTGTGGAGGATGATGCTGGCAACCATCTCAGGCATGAGAGGAGGAGAAGAGTGTTCAGACCCAGGGTAACCTACCAGGGGCTACATGATCTGGAGATAGCAGAGCATTACAGGGTGGACAGGGACATCATACAGCAACTTGTTGAGCTGTGCTGGCCGCGCCTCAGAGCCAGAAGTAACAGAGGGGAACCCATCCCAGTGGACATGAAGGTATGTGTAAGCTTGAGAATACTAGCCACAGGTACCTTCCAAAGGCCAACTGGGTATATCATGGAGATCTCACAGGCATCAGCATCCAGGGTACTCTACCAATTCATGGATGCCATGTTACCACATGCCAATGAGCACATATACTTCCCATGAACACAGGAGGAGTTGACCAGCAATATGTGTCTCTTCCGCCGTGTGGCAGACTACCCGGAGGTACTGGGTGCAATAGACTGCACGCACATACACATCAAGTCACTACCCAGTGAGCAGGGTAGGCACTACATAAACCACAAGGGATACCCCTCCATCAACTGCCAGGTCATTTGCAATGCCCACGGCATTATCACAGATGTGTGTGCTGGCAGCCCTGGAAGCTATCACAACTCCTACATCTGGCATGCCTCACAGATGTATCAGGTATTTGCCAGGGGGGACATCCCATATGGCCACCTGGTGGGGGATGCTGGCTATGCACTGGAACCATGGATAATGACTCCCATCAGAAATCTGGTGGAGCCGTGCAGTACTCTCCAGGCACGTCTGCCCACATCTTCATAGTATGTGCCATGCTACACAATATGATCCTATGGAAACAGCTGCAGCAGGGACAGAATGGTGAAGGCCCTCACAGCCCACCACCATTGCCAAGGGACCCACAGGCACAGAGGGACTCAGACCACAAACACCCAGTGCTAGCCCCAGTAGGCAGACGGAGGCGTGCCCAGTATGCCCATGACTTGGCAAAGAGGGAACGTATAGCACACACACTAACAGTGTAGGCACTCATGGACTGACACCCTTCTCCACCTGCACACACAGCAAACATAAATGGCACACACACACGACCACCTGTAAATTGTCATGTATAGGTGGTCTACTGTGTGCATCCTACATAGGTAGCCCTCAACTATTGTACACACAACCACCACTGGCACAAGGTAAGTCAATACCTGAACAGTAAATTAAGCTATCAGCATGTGTCCATACTGTATGTAAAGGTTCATAGATACATAGGTAGGTACATGCCCAACTGCCGAGGCCACTCATAAGCATAGGCAAAAAGTGTCTGCTGTCACCACCCCATCGATTAACTAACTGTCCCTCTGCGGAGCAGAGCCAATTGCGGGATCCCTGGGGTGTATCCACTGTTCCCCACTCACTCTGCAAGGATTCCCTGGAGTGCTAGTGAGGGGTTTTGTATAATGTAATCAGGGATGTAGTTCCAAATAATGGGGAGTGTCCCCAACAGGAATCTTCTCAGATGTTTACATGTTACATTGTATACCTTAAACACAGCTTGCATATATAGGTAGTTCTCCACAGAATAATAAACATGTGGAGCACGCAACCGCTGAAATGTGCATTAATCACCCTTGCACTACCAGTGCCTGCTCTGAGAGGTAAGATATCACAGCCAGGATTAGAACACGCAACCATGTGCACAGTCTTCACAGTAACATATCACTAAGTTACCTGAGATGTACCAATGGTAGTCGTGTATACTGACAGGATAAAACACAAAAGGTAGTAATGTATTGAAATAGGACAAACCGGCATGTACCCAATGAAAGGTGTATGTTTTATATATATATATATATATATATATATATATATATATATATATATATATATATATATATATATATATATATATATATATATATATATATATATATAATCATCATATATATATATATATATATATATATATATATATATATATATAGAGAGAGAGAGGGGGGGGAGAGAGATATATGTCAATATATGGGGATATATAGGTTAACAACATCTACATAACCATGGAGGTACATATAAATGGGATACCTACCACATACCAACTGCTTTACATACAGACGCGTGTAATCCCGAGGCTTAAGGTCCAAAAGAACACAGTACCGAAACATCAGATGCGCAAGGTGTAAAATCACAATGTTAAGGGACAGTTAGTCAGTGCTTCTGGTGTTGCGGTTCAGGTAGGTTACTGTGTGTAAGTGTGTTTCTTAGGGCTGTAGTGTGTGTGTGTGCAAATGTGTGTTCTGGGTGTGGTGTGTGTTCTTGGGGGACTGTAATGTGTTGGTGTGGGCTAGCTTTGTGCGTCTGTTTGTGCGATCAAGGAGGTAGAATATTAAAGTAGGAGGGTGTGGGGGGTGGAGACACCTACATGGGAGGTGTAGGGGGGCTTGGCCACCTGCTCATATGCAGTGTAGGATGGTTTGCTTGGATGTGGTGGGTAGCAGTGTGTCTGTGTGTGCGTGTGTGTGTTCCATGTTCGTGTTACTTTTGCGAGTTACTGTCACTGTCAGTAATGTGGGGTATGGGAGTCTGGGCCCGGTACTGTGTGCATCGGAAGTGTGTGGTTTCAGGTTTCTGTAGATATTCCGTATACAGCGATTGAAATGTTCATATATGTGTATAACATGGACCATAGCAACCACACATTCTGCCACTACCAACCTTTATGAACAAAAGATATGGAGAGTATATGCCTATACACTATTACAAATATGTGCTATGGACATGAACAAATGATAGTGTTATCACCTGTCCCACTTTGTGAGGGACAGCCCCTCTTTGGGCGGTTGTGTCCTGACCAAATATATTAAATGTGGCAAATGTCCTGGGACTGTAGGACATAATTATGTCCCATATGTAATGTAATAGTTGCATACAATAGTTCTTTCTGTATCTAAAATACCTACATGTTACAAGAAACAGGATAAGCAACTAAACTGCTACAAGAATAAGCTTATATTTAGGCATGAAAGGAAAGTTCTATCCCTTGTACTGACCATGGGTTTGTGTCGGCCTGTAAATTCTGATGTGTGTCCCGAAAATGCCCCACTATGGCCATATGAAAAGGTGGCAACCCTAGCCAAAGAGGGTTAGTCACCAACACAACTACAATGACTGCAAATACCTATGACAGAAATACATAGCTTTCATATAACAACACTTTATTACATTCTGATATATTTTTGAAGGGATTCAAGGACTAACATCACCTGCAAGCTATACAGAAACCACATAACAGTGCCTTAATGAATCAGCCTGCAATTACCATAGTATTAGTCTACTAAAGGATAGGGGTTCAAATAGGGAAGGAACCCTCACACACATATCGATTATGTATAAATGCAGTTCCTACACACCTGCATCTGCTATTCACACCCACCAACATCACCCCCACACCCAAACAAATTACAATACAAACTGTAATAACATCACAAATCATTCACTCACTGTACGACATATGCAGAAGCCTTAACATACCTTGTCAGAGACACACTAACATGGCCCTATGTGAAATAGTTGCTGTTATACAATGGAACAGCTGCTGATGTTACAGGGTTTGTTTGCACTAATCCCGTTTCAGAGGGTTGTGTGTACACCGGGATGTGTTAGCAATTACTGAGTAACACAGTATGTGACACTTGTACACCAAATCAAGGATGTCTGTTGAGCACACTGTAAACCACATAACAGTTCATGCATAGCCATACAGCCTTGAGCTGCCCAAACATCCTTGCCAGACTTAAACATCTGCAGAAGTATCAGGTACAAACAAACCCTGCATAAGTAGCAATGTTCTGAAATATAACAGCTGTACTCACATGTAGAACAAAATCGTCTAGCCAGTACACACAACCCATGGGAGTCATGAAGCTAATGTATCTCCGTCTGTCTCCATATAGCTGTTGAAATATATCACAAACAACACATCCAGGCTGTCTTCCTTGAAAGTAAGGCAAACGGACAACGCCCAAAAGGAGTACTCAGTTATACACCACTGTTGCCATGGTATCGGCTAATGAAGTAGCTGCACAGCTGATGTGCATCTAATTAACTACTTTGGAACACCAATTGGTGGTCAGGATACCACATGTTACCGATATTTAACTAGAAAAGGATGTGTTATCACACATTCAAACCATTCGTATATACCAGCAGAACATTACAAAGAAGATTGAAACACAAACTGAAAAGGATTGAATCAACAGTTAACGACACCTCGGGTTACTAATAAGGTATGTAGAACAGTCAGTATGTCTGTGTATTTAGTACCTTTTCTGTAGTATTTAAAGTGCACGCAATCCATATAGTGGAAACAGTTATCTTGTAGTGATGTATTGTTGAGCATAGTAATGCTTGTAGTATTTGTGTGTACTGCTGTAGGTCACAAGGCAAACACCGCATACACCACAAGGGATGCTATATAATGGCTTTGAACAGAAATATTCCTCACCAGCCGCTGTCAGTGGCAGGGCTGGTCCAACAAGTATGTGCTATAACAGGGGATAGTATATGTTGATATATTGTAACGGTAGCCATATGTATGGTATTACTGAGAATAACATGTCAAAGGCTGGGCCACTGTGCAATTATGATTTGCATTGTGGGATATTGTGCCAATAACTGTGTAATGTACAGTATTGTAGGAAGATATGTATTACAAGTTAGATAGCATTATAGTTATGTTAGGCAAACATTAGGTATGTCTATTGGCATTTACAATACACAATAACAGGATACATATGTCTTTTAGTCACCCAACAGTTTATCAGCATGATAGCACAGTAAAATGGAGGAGCTAGTTAACTATCCATGCACATAAGACATGTAATAAGTGCAAAGGTAGGTACTAGGCTGTCTTATCAAGGGCATTTATAAGCCTAGCTAGAGTGTGTTGGCTTTCACCACCCCTATAGGTTAGTTCCCTGTGCCTCTGAACGGCAGAGCCATTAGTTCCCTATACCTCTGTCCAGCATAGCTATTGCAGTTATCCCCGGGGTACATGTCTGTTTCCCATCCACATGTCAAGGTTTCCCTTGTAGAGTGCTAGTGAGGGGCCCTGCCTGATGTACATTGGAATCATGTTCCAAAGCATGGGGAGTGTCCGGGTCAGGATTCTATACGTTCAGCACGTCCTAGTCATCGTTGTGGTTAGGTATATATCCCTAGAGCACGTGGCTCTCAGGGGCCTCTGTTTAGGTGGAGCATATCCAGCAATACTGGGTTGGACATGGGCCTTGTATGTCAAGCAGAGATCACTTGTGAGTATGCGGTATGCAACGGAGTACAGCTGGAGTTTCTTAGGTTGGGCTGCATAGGTCATCTGTTTCAGGTCAGTAATCCTCTTGGTGTGGTACTGTTGTGGTCTTTCAATCTGTTGCAGTTGTCTTGAAAGGTATATCCCAAATGGGATGTTGTATCCTTTAATCGGTCTAATAAGTCATGAGTAGAGAGTCACAATGGCCTCCTTTGATCTGAATGCAAACCCATTAGAGATTAGGGGGGCCATGTAGAAGGATATTCTAACCACCTTGTCATTATGGGTATCAAAGGAGAGATTGCTTTCTACTGGGGTTCCCGGATCCCTTATTACCTTTTCTGTATGTAGGGGACTAGCAGCTATGTGGTAGTCTGCGGGTAATTAGTTATATCCAAAGGGGATGACTATGCACTTTTAGGCATTCAGCTTGATGCCATGATATTGACACCAGGTATCCGTCTCAGTGTGACCCTTCCAGAGGGTGTCTGTAACAGTTGGGGAAACAATTATGTCCCCTAGTTTGCAGTGATCTGCAAACCTTTTCAGCCAAAGCCTTCCTGTGCTTGCCTGTACATCAGAGAATTATATACTGAACATGAGGGCTCCTAGGACTGAGCACTGGGGGACGCCACTTGTAACTGGTATACAGTCAGGCCTAGGGTATGCAACTTCCACTGTGTGGGTTCTGTCCGTGAGCCACTTTGCAAACCATCACATGACGTAGGGGTTACTGTTCAGGCGGATGGGTATGTTGATAATACCAGAAGGAGGAATGGTGTTGAAAGCCTATGAGAGATCTAGGTAGGCTGTGTGGACCTCCTTACCCTCATCTAATGCCTTGGTAACTGTCTCTAAGAAGTCCACCAGGTTTAGGAGGCATGGTCTGCCCTTAACAATGCCAAACTGGGAGGGGTCAAAGGTTTGGAGGTACCCAATGTCTCTGTGACTGAGATCCATGATGTGCTCCATAGCTTTGCAGACCAGGCTAGTCAGGCCTATACGGCAATAGGTCCCATGGTCCATTGTGGTGCCACCTTTGTGGAGTGGGATAACTGTTGCTGTTCACCATTCAGGGGGCACTAAGCCTGATGCGAGGATATTATTGAACATGGTGCATAGGTGGGGAGACAGTACGTTCTGAAGTTCATCTAAAATGCAGCCTGGGATGTTGTCCGGTCCCATGAATGCTGTGATATTGGCTTTAGAGTGCACAGCTTTGAGATGGAGGGGGGAAAGGTAGCACTGAACCTTTCTGCCAGGATGTTGCCAATATCAGCTGGTTCTGTAATGTTCATGCCTTTGTGCTGTAACTCAAAGCAGATCTGGTTGTTGACATCGAGATATGTGACATGGCTATAGAATGCTTTATGGTTGTTGGAATTAGTGGCAGTTTTGTTTTCATAGCTAGCTTTGGAGGATCTTATAAGGGATCTCACCTTCTTACTGAAGCTGACCAGAGAGCTCCTCCACGCATGGGATTTTACTCTCGTTTGCAACAGTGCCTTCCTCCAGTAGTACAGTTTGTTTATGGCAGGGGACCACCAGATTGGTTTCCTTAATTAGGAGTATAGCGTCTTGGTTCTGTTTGGGATAGCACAATCCATGCACTTATGTAAGTGCTTATAGAGTGCATTTGTGTAGGATTCAGCAGTTGTAACAGTATTGTCTATCTGAATTGGTGTCGTGACGTTCACCACGTCTGTCTTAAGAAGCATGAAGTTGGATTTGTAGACATATTATACTGTGGTACCCTTAATGGGTGGTGGGGGTGGGATGTGGATATCAACGGTGTTCAGCTCATGGTCAGATCGGATCAAAGAGGAGTTGACTTCATGTATGGAGCTCCAGTCACTCATGTTGGTAATGTCTAAGGATATTGTTGGCCCTGGTGGGTGTGTGGATATGTTGATCCAGGGCATTGGTGTTCATGAATTCCAGAAAGTGTTGAGTTAATGATTTGGTACACGAGTAGTTTTCCCAGTTAATGGTGGGGTAGATTCAGTAAGACTATGTGATGAGTGTGGTGTGGTGTGAATGTTTACCTTCTCCTCATGACTGTCAGGGTCAGGCTTGGTTGGAGAGAGCTTTACCTCCAGTTTGGCTAGAGGAGTGCATCTCTCACAGATTGTAGTGTTCGGTGGTAGGTGGAGCGGCTTGTCTGTGTTCATGAGGCAATGTGTGCATTTCCTCAAGATGTCCAGATTCATCAGATAGACAAGGCTTTATTTCTGATTTTATTGAATAAAAGACTTGACCAGCTCTACGTGGAGTCCTCTGCCTTATTGTGTTCTTTGGACTTTGCTTGTGGTAGGCAGAGTGACTTTAGTGCAATAGACTTGTTTGGTGATTCTAAGGTTGTATCATATACACATGGCAAAACAAGATGCTCTCCACATACACGTCATGTAAAACATAGCCCCATGTCAGGCTGTGTACACACTGAATGGTGCACAACAACAGGTATCACAACCCACAAAGTGGGAGACACTACTGAAAATGCATTACTACCCTACTGAGTCTGGTCTGAAAGGCCATGAACCTTGATCAAATAATTGATCTCAGCAGTACAGATGTAGATGACAGTAAGTTTGATGTCACACTGCATATCATAACCTTGCCAGGTCATAGGACATCATCACCCATACTGTGTACCACCTACACTCGGTATACTAGATGTACATTCCTATGTCACAGGAGTGTTTTGCAACAGGACTACTGGCAGAACCAACACTACAGAAGGTGTCTGAATAATACATGCTCATCACACCAGTGGCACCTACAGTATGTCAAGGTTAATGACTTTTATTCCGCCTCATTGTTGTCCATACCTCACAGACAAACAGAAGGCATCTGCCCATTGAAGTATGCGAATGACTATGACCTAGGAGCAATAGCAGACTCAGGAGTGTTGTGGACAACATACAGAAGGGGCTTTGTGGGTGAGGTGTGTGTGACATATGGCCACAATCTGACAGCTACATTTTGCATTGTCACCCCTATGTTAATAACCCTGTACCCATGAACTACCACCTAGGCAGCGGTCAACATAATGGACACTTGTGTGTAAGGGATGCAGCTGGGCAGTTGTCTTTCCTGTGATAGCTACATCACCACACCTATCAGGTAGTCATATGTGGCAACCCTAATAATGACAGGATGCCATCCATGAATTTAGAGAGCATTGTCCAGCCATACACAACACTCAAGTGACCCATATCAGATCACATATTTCCTTTAAGGGGTATTGGCCATGTGCAGATGGCCTACACCAGCATTCCCATTCCCCACCTCCACTATGTAGCATGATGCATATCCTGAATAAATCCATGTCCAACCCAGTGATGTTGGACATGCTACACGTACACATCCTGATCTCAAACACATACTTCATGGACATCCACCTTCCACATGCTGGACAGATCCTTGTCCCATACACTTTACATAGTCCTGCCATACTATGCATTCCTGTATGTCAAAGCTGCACATCGCTCCCCTCTCAGACATGGTGTGATGACTGCATGGTAAATGTATCATTAACCCTGTGGATCAGTAATGTGGCACTGCTGCACCTGGCCCCACAGACCCGCCTGTCGGCTTCTGCCAGGTAACCTTTCATCCTAGATTCATACATGGCCCATGGCGTATAGCGCACTAGTTGACTTTGACTTTACATGCTATAGTTGATATCCATCCCTGCAAATACCATCTGGCTAGCCAGTGTCCCATGTGTATCACATGTGCAACACAGGTGATACATGGCATGATGTTGAATTGTTGTACAGTGCCATGTGGATGTATATGGCAGAACACATACATGTAAAACCTTATGTGAGCATGTCTGCAGGGTCACATGTCATGTCTGTTAAGGCAGTGTTAGTCCTTATATGTGACATATACACAGCATCAAGGTTGATTGCATTAATGTGGACACATCCAGCCATGTGCTGATAGGTAGGAACACCAGTACAGGCAGACAGACATGCCCACATCAAGACAGCATCCACATGGAGTATGAGCAATGTAATCAGGTGACACACACACATACGGTGATAATATCCACTCACCATTGAGTGTTACATATGTGTAACACAAAGACATCAGTGTCATGTAGGTTTGCAAATACAACTATTTAAACGTAATAAATGCGATACACATGAATGTTCAGCTGTAGCTATGTATGTCTCTGTGAGTTACTGTGACCTGTCTCCATCATTATGCCTTCCAGGTATGTTGCGTGCAAGGCTACCCCCTTTTACCCGCTTGGAGGATGAGGCCCTCATCCCATACCTACTTGACAATCATGATATCCTGTTCAGCCATGTGCCACAGGATGCACAGCAGCGGGATGCCCTGTGGATGGAACTTCGCAGGAGGGTTAATGATGTGGGTGGCCACAACCACACATACCAGCAGGTGTGCAGACACTGTACAGACCTCATTAGGTGGGCGAACCACCATGCAAATGCAATCACCAGGGAACAAGGTGAAACAGGTGGTGGACCACCAACCACACAGCCCCCACTCACACGTACTGAGGAGCTACTGGCCAACCTGGGGACACCTGCAGAACCACATCCACAAGCCTTAGCTGATATTGTGGAGGTGGGTGTCTCTCAACCACTGAGCCTGGAGTTGCCTGGTAAGTCAGTACTGCACCTATAACAACTATATTCCACATAGTTGCATGTGTCACTGTACAATATGTAATGTAACATCATATGCAACGCATGTATACACACATGCCGCATACTATAGTATGCTACTCTGTGTATGCACACATGTGCATACACCATAGTATAGTCTAATTTACTGGTGTATGTATTATGCACATTGCACCCTGTAGCCATTATACAGTCATGGATAATGCTCATACTGCTGTGTTACTCCTATTTAGGTACCTCTGGCATTCGGCTGCAACAGCAGCCCATTGCAGGTGAGACTGCTATTATTTATCGGGAATCGTAATGCACAGATCTATCTGCCATGTGGCCATTTACAACATGTACACATAATGTATGGTCCTGTCACAATATACAGGTCGGACCTGCAATGCATCACAATGCCTACCCATGTGCAACACTTTCAAACTCTGTGAATCATCTCACCGACATGAATCCTCACAAACTGTCATTGCCAGATGTGTGGACAGCTGTGCATACAATCGTGGAGGTGCTGTTCATTGTAGGGACATGTACTACAGATCAGAACTACACATGTGAGGAATACAAACAGTACTACACATTGGGCTGGAGTATGGCCAGCCCACAGGATTCACTGGTGTGGATGATAGCCTGCTATGAATGTCATGCAATGTGATGTGCTATCTTGACATGTCCATGACATCTAGTGGCCTGGCTACAACACTGCCTACCTAACCTGAAAACATATCCCACATACCACCCTTTGTCTGCATAACCCTGTCGTCAGTGGAGCATATGACATCTATGGGGATATGCCATATGGGACAACACAGACATGTGAAATAGATGCCCATCACAATAATTTGACCAACACATGTACACACATGGCTATGGAGGATGGCCAGAGACATGGAGCAACACACACAGTAGACGTGTTTTGCTTGTGTGTACACCCTTTCGTACAGTGGCTACACATGGTCCAACAATGGCCTTTGTGTAATGGTTATATTGTAGATGTGGAACACTAGACATCCTACAGGCCTGTGCACATCTTGTGTAGGCATAACATCAATCCACAACATAAGATGTGTTGAACATCTTGAGGGTGTCATGACATGACAGCAGTCACCTGTACAGTATCCACATCAGCCCACAGATACAGTGCATTCCCCTTGCTGGTATCAGACATCAATGTCATACTTGCTCCTTGTGTGTGTGTGTGTGTGTGTGTGCATGTGTGTGTGTGTGTGTGTGTGTGTGTGTGTGTGTGTGTGTGTGTGTGTGTGTGTGTGTGTGTGTGTGTGTGGTATACAGATGTCATGTGGGACATGGTGTGCCGACTTGTTCGCCATGTCTGGCCATAGTTGCCAGGCAGCAGCAATATGGTTGCAGATATGCAGGGGTGCATCCGTATACCCAACAGTGACCTGTGTCACAACTTCCACATCATGGTTTAGTGTGTATACACCTCAGTGACGTGGGTCACATTCCACAGTATATATGTATTGTATATGAACACAGTCATGGCTATGAACTGTCTGTAACTCACACTGTATAGCAATAGCCATGCACATCAGCTAAATGTGCAGTATATCTGTAGGGCGGACAGACAACACTGCATAGGGATGCCATTGCCCCAGTGTATATTTGACAGGACACCACTGTGCTAAAAATGTAAGCATGTCATTGCACACATCAGCAGATCACATGTCATACTACATGTGATTGTCAAGGTCATATGCCACACATCAGGCAGGTGTACTGTTAACCTGTGCTGGTCTACATGGTGTAACACAGGCATGTATGCTAGCTACTACTATGATTGTGTAATTTGCATGCCATCTGCTATGACACATGCATGCTGTTTTGTGCAACCCAGGGATGTATGATAACTACCACTATTATTGTCTGTGCTGCATGCCATCTGCCGTATCACATGCATGTTGCATGCCTTATGTCATATCACATGCTTGTGTGTGTGTGTGTGTGTGTGTGTGTGTGTGTGTGTGTGTGTGTGTGTGTATGTGTCTGTTGTATAGATTGTAATGTACACTTCTTGTCTGCCCTCACAGGTGATGTAGGTGCGTTGCCCTCCTGTGGTACATCTGATGTTAGTGTCCTCACAGACTCTAGCAGTGATGATGAATGTATAATTGAGTCACAGGCAGAGTTTTCAGGGGCTGAAACTGTGCCATTGGTTGCCATTCCAGCTATACCCCCCTCATCACCGCACACAGATCTCATGCCTGCACATACCCCATCACCAGTGGCCATAGAGGAAGGACAGTTGGCATGTGGTAGCTTGAAACAGGAAAGTGGGGGTGCTATGGAAGGTGTGCCTGCACAACATGGTGTCAGCCAACTGACTGGTGGTGCCCCACACAGGCACATGGCCAGTGCTGCTCATAGGAGGACCTCTGGCCAACATGCTCCTGCAAGACAGAGTGCAGCAGCTGGTGTCACCAGACGCATGTTTCAGGCTGTAATGGAGGCACAGGCATGTGCTGAATGGCACAATGGAAAAGATCAGAGGCTTCAGAAGGCTGCTGTCCATTCTTACACAACATTCAGGCAATGGTAAATGCTCAACAGCAGATTGCTGATGATTTGGATAGACGGTTGGGTGACATGGTTGGAGTCCTTGACTGTGGCATGACAATCCACGAGCGTGAGCTGTCTGTGTTGGAACATCTGGTAGGAGTGAGGCATTGGGCACATGGATGTAGGCCTGCTACATCACCTGTTTCAGGTCTACGTGTACGAGCTACCTCACATGTCAGCTCCCATAGTGGCGATAGAAGCAGCAGTGCATCTGGTGCTGTGCTGTCCACACCACGACACAGCAGGCCACAAGCACGTGGCCCAGGATGGTCCCAACAGGCACATGGTTCTAGTGGACAAGTGACATCAGACTTTCCTGTCTGTGTATCAAAATTACGAGATTGTTAAATTCTTTGCAAAAATCAGTGGCTCAAGAAAGAAGAAAAACTCTTACAAATCAAAAAACAAAGTATGGACTTTCTGGAAAAACAAACATTATCCCATAAAAAAATAAGAACAGCTCATCCTACTTAGAAACTTTGCCAGAAAATTCAGCAAGAGACACCTACTTAAGATCAGCTCAAATCTCACTCTAAAATAATCAGAAACATTTTCTGGAGCATAGTAAATGGAATGATTATTAGACTTCACAACAAAATTGCACTAAAAGACACACCCCAGCATTCAATAAATATGTGTAGGCTCGGTGTAGAGCTTTCACGGAAAGTACCTGTGTACACGGCCATGGTTTCTCCATGGCAGCGCACCATAAATATTAATCATGGTGTGCTGCTGAGAGAGAGCATAGTAACAGGGATATTGAATTTGTGTAGGCAGTCATGTAGGGGCTATCTCCTGGTTGTGGATTGTCCAGCGAATTCCAGGACAGATGTTATGTATAGGGTAAGAATCCCTGTAATGTACCCTGCTAGTGTTGAAATGTGTGTAACTGAATATTTAGTGTTTTAATTTCCTAACATTTTTATTTTTATTTTTTAATACCCAATTGCGCGCCAAGGAGAGCAGCAGTGCCGAGCTGCACATCTGTACAGCTGCCACCTGCTAGACATCTAAAGATAGAAACCAGATGTAATTAATTATTGTATCTGTTTTTATTACTTTTTTTATTGTCCATTTGTGAGTCTTCCATAGTCCAATACGCTGACGATTCTACAGTCATCACCATTAACAAAAACAAAGATAGGCAGCAAGCTGTAGAATTCCAACCAGTTTATTGTTAGCGCTTTCGTTCGAGAAATACATGAACTTCTTCAGACAAAACCCCAAGAGTCCTCAGTTAAAATAAAACTTTCATTTAAGATGAGATAGTTAATTATAAAACCAATTAACATAACTTGAGAAATTTAAAGAGCCAGTGTTATACAAGGTAAAATGTATATGTAAGTAAATATATATTTTTTTTTAAATCAGCAACAATTTTAAAATCACAACACATTGGTCTTATTTTTTTGTGTATAAAAATTAATCTAAATACTGTTAAATGCTAGATAACAACTTGAACAACTCAAACAAATGGAAATATAAAATTTGCATAAATATATAAAGATAGATATGTATAAATAACTATTTATAAATTCATTCAGGTATTAGAAAAGTTATTATCATTTTTTGTTTACAGTCATCACCATTGCCAACTCTCCCTCTGAACTCTTATCAGCTACCCAGTCATCGTTTAACTCAGTCGAGACATGGCTCTCCAATAATCAGCTCATCCTCAACCCAAAAAAAACAAAACTGTTACTCTTTCTCCCCAAAACAGTCAGCCACATAAAATCTTCCTTCTTCATAATGTCCCTAAAAATACCCCTATTGAAGTTGAATCCTGCACAAAACTCCACGGTATTACCACTGACAATCAGTTAAAATTTGATCTTCACATAAATAACTGCATCAGAAAAAAACATCAGAATCTAGGACTTCTATATAGAAATTAAAAATTTCTTACCGCTGAAGCTAGGATTACTCTCACACATGCTTACCTTTGACCCTGCTTAACATACTGCTCCCAAATACTAACAAATCTTAACTCCTCTCTAATTACCAAACTTGAGTCAACTTATCACAAAATAGCTAGATTCGCACCTCAACAAACCTATAAATCCAAGCGCTGTCTCTCCCTAAAATACTTAAACTGGCTTGAACTACCTCAACTGCTTTTCTGCTCACAGCTCCAAATCATACACTCCATTCTATATCAGAGAGCCTTCTGTCCCTCATATCCCACTACTTTCCTACATTACATCCCCAGAGCTCACCCTAAGATCTATTACATATCCATAAACCCAAAGTTTAGATCTGGGTGCAACATATATAGCTACTACCCCTCCATAGCATGGAACAAACTCCCACTAGAAATCAGAACTCTCACACATCTTCAACAATTCAAATCAGCCACAAAAGAATACTTTATAAGGCACTGAACCTGCCACTGTTCTCACTCTCCCTGAATATATCCATCTAACCAAGATTCTTTCTTTCTCCTCTGTCCCTACTGTTCCCTCTCATAATCATTCTATATCATTTTAACCTACTACATCCTTTTTTGTCTAGTCACCTCTAACTTTCTTTTCCACTCCTTTTTCTGTAAACACCTTTTAAGATACTGGCATTAGTTCATGTATTACATAACATGTAGCCTAAATAACAAACTTCCTATGCTTTTCATTGACTTCCTATGCAAGTATTCCTTTATTTATAATGATGTCCTGTTGTTGTTTACACTGGTTGTTATCTTTTGACTTGACATTTAAGCATCATTTATTACTATATGTCTTTCTTAAATTACCTATGAACTGTAAAAATAAGTTGTTTGTTTATATTACTTGGAGCTTTTCTCCCCGGGCCACTGATGAAAAAGGGCTTTAGCTCAGTGAGACACTCCTGGTCAACAAAATGTAAACTAAATAAATAACAAATAAATTACTGTGAGGATTCCTGTAAAGTGAAGGATCTGTGATGTATGCGAGGTCGCAAGGAGTGTTTTGAGTTCCATTTAACAGCAGCAGGTGGGCTTCGCTCTTGGTAAATCTAGCTAGGAGGGCTATAGAGCCAATAGGTAAATTAACTGTGAGGACTCCTCTAAAATGAAGGATTTGTAATGGACGAGGTCACAAGGAGTGTTTTGACTTATGTTTAACAGCAGCAGGTGAGCTTCGCTCTTGGTAAATTTAGCTAGGAGGGATGGTGTACACACCATTCTCGGGCTGCAATGGACAGCTTGGGGTAAGTATGACTTGTAAGAACAGGAAAGCAGCCTATATTAAGGCCAATAGGTGGGAATTCTGCAGTACTTGTTGGAGTCTTACTAACTGTTGCTATGCCAGGTGGTGCTGGAGACGATGAGCTCTTTCGGGTACAGAGGTGGGGTGTGCAGGAGTCCATAGTGTTTGTTGGGCTCCTGGTACACAATTATGAACCTAGGCTGTTGAAGGCTGATTACCGGGGCTCAGAATGTAAGGCTGAGGCTTGGGATCAGTTGGTCAGGGATCTTACCAGTGCTACTGGTATCCCCCACACTGGTGAGCAGTGTGCTCATCACTATGATGACCTGAAGTGATGGAAGAGGGGAACTTTGGACACCTGGGTCCAGGAGGCCAGGGATGGTCATGCCCCACACATATGTAAGTATTTCTGCCACTACTTTACTAAAATACAAGCTGACACTGCTAAACTGGTATGCATAATGGTATCCTTCTCTTCCACCAACTAAGCTTAGAGGGCTCGCAACATGTAGTCTCATGCTGGGCGCCTGGCCAGAATGCATCATGAGTTTGGTAACTAGGGATATTTTATGATAACTGCAGTGCAATAAACAATAAAAACTGTAGTGCAATAAACAATAACCAATAAACAATACCAATAACAGTAAGTAATGAGGTACAAAGCAGGACTGCGGTGTTATAACATAATTGCAGTAGAGCTGTATGCATCGCATGTCTGTTGTAATGTTGCTGGAGTCAATTATAAAACTGCAATAACTGTGGAATGCAACAGTAATTGCCTGATAAATGTATTGCAAAACCAGCAGTACCAATAAAGTGTAAAGCAGGGTTGTGGCGTCATAACTAAATATGTTTAAATCCTTGCAGTAGGGCTGTATTCACTGCATGTCTGTTCGAATATCACTGCAGTCAACTGTAAAACTGTAATAACTGTAGAATGCAAAAGTAATTGCCTAATAAATGTATTGTGCAACCCACAGTACAGTTCAAGGCTGTCTCCAGCCCACTTTCAGTCACATTATGCTCTCTTTTCCTCCCACTCCAGGAACAAAGTATATGGGTGAGGTAGCCCACTTTATGGGCAGATATTGTGTGTATACTTCACAGCAGCAATACCAATAAAGTGTAACAGAATTGTAGTGTCATAATTTCTTCTTCTTTTGGCTGCTCCCATTAGGGGTCGCCACAGCAGATCAACTGTTTCCATTTCTTCCTGCCCTCTGCATTTTGCTCTGTCACACCAACCACCTGCATGTCCTCTCTCACCACATCCATAAACCTTATCTTAGGCCTTCCTTTTTTCTGTTACCTGACAGCTTCATCCTTAGCATCTTTTTCCCAATATACTCTGCATCCTTCCTCAGCACATGTCCAAACCAATGTAATCTTGCCTCTCTGGCTTTGTCTACAAACCTTCCAACCTGGGCTGAACCTCTAATATACTTATTCCTAATCCTGTCCATCCTTGTCACACCTAGTGCAAATCTTAACATCTTCAACTCTGACATGTCAAGCTCTGACTTCTGTCTTTTTGTCAATGCCACTGTCTCCAACCCATATAACATAGCTGGTCTCACTACACTCTTGTAGACCTTCCCTTTCACTCTTACTGGTACTCGTCTGTCACAAATCACTCCTGACACTCTTCTCCACCCACTCCATTGTGCCTGTACTCTCTTCTTCACCTCTCTTCCATGCTCACTATTACTCTGAACTGTTGATCCCAAGTATTTAAACTCATCCACCTTCACCACCTCTACTCCCTGCATCCTCACCATTCCTCTATCCTCCCTCTCATTCACACACATATATTCTGTCTTGGTCCTGCTGACCTTCATTCCTCTTCCCTCTATAGCATATCTCCACCTCTCCAGGGTCTCCTCCACCTGTTCCCTACTTTCACTACAGATCACAATGTTATCTGAAAACATCATAGCCCACGGGGACTCCTGTCTGATCTCTTCTGTAACCCTGTCCATCACAATTGCAAATAAGAAAGGGCTTAGAGCTGATCCTTGATGTAATCCCACCTCCACCTTAAATGCATCCGTCACTCCCACCGCCGACTTCAGCACTGTCATGCTACCCTCGTACATATCCTGTACCACTCTTACATACATCTCTGACACTCCCGACTTCCTCATCCAGTACCACAACTCCTCTCTAGGCACCCTGTCATATGCTTTCTCTAAGTCCATAAAGACACAATGCAACTCCTTCTGACTTTCTCTGTACTTCTCCATTACACTCTCAGAGCAAACATCGCATTTGTAGTGCTCTCTCCTGGCATGAAACCATACTGCTGATTACGAATCATCACTTCCCTTCTTAAACTAGCTTCCACTACTCTTTCCCATAACTTCGTGCTGTGACTAATCAATTTAATCCCTCTGTAGTTACCACAGCTCTGCACATCACCCTTATTCTTAAAAATGGGTACCAAAACACTTTTTCTCCATTCCTCAGACATCCTCTCACTTTCCAAGATTTCATTAAACAATCTAGTTAAAAACTCCACTGCCATTTCACCTAAACACCTCCATGCTTCCACAGGTATGTCATCTGGACGAACAGCCTTTCCATTCTTTATCCTCTTCATAGCTATCCTTACTTCCTCCTTGCTAATCCATTGTACTCCATGATTCACTATCCCCACATCATCCAACCTTCTCTTCCTCTCATTCTCTTCATTCATCAGCCCCACAAAGTACTCTTTCCATCTTCTCAACACACTCTCCTCACTTGTGAGTATGTTTCCCTCATTATCCTTTATCACCTTTACCTGCTGCACATCTTTACTAGCTCAGTCCCTCTGTCTAGCCAATCGGTACAGGTCCTTTTCTCCTTCCTTAGTGTCCAATCTCTCATACAACTCTTCATACGCCTTATCCTTAGCCTTCGCCACCTCTCTCTTTGCCATGCACCCCATCTCCTTATATTCTTGTCTACTTTCTGACAATCTCACTTCTTTTCGCCAGCCTCTTTCTCTGTATACTCTCCTGTACTTCTTCATTCCACCACCAGGTCTCCTTGTCCTCCTTCCTCTTTCCAGATGTCACACCAAGCACCTTTCTAGCCATCTCTCTTACTAGCTCTGCTGTAGTTACCCACCTATTCGGTAAATCTTCACTGCCACCCAGTACCTGTCTTAACTCTTCCCTGAACTCCACCTCACAATTACCCATTTTCAATTTCTACCATTTGATCCTTGGTTCTGCCCTCACACTCCTGCTCTTCTTGATCACCAATGTCATCCTACAAACCACCATCCTATGCTGCCTAACTACACTTTCCCCTGCCACCACTTTACAGTCTCCAATCTCTTTCAGACTGGCCCTTCTACATAAGATATAATCCACCTGTGTGCATCTTCCTCCACTCTTGTATGTCACCCTGTGCTCCTCCCTCTTGTTAAAATACATATTCATCACAGCCATGTCCATCCTTTTCACAAAATCCACTACCATCTAACCTTCTGCATTCCTTTGCTTAACACCATACCTACCCATCACTTCCTCATGCCTTCTGTTCCCTTCACCAACATGCCCATTGAAATCTGCTCCAATCACCAGTCTCACCCTTGGATACAGTCATCACCACTTCATCCAACTCACTCCAACATTTTTCTTTCTCATCCATCGCACATCCAACTTGTGGAGCATATGCACTAACAACATTCATCATTACACCACTAATTTCCAGCTTCATAAACATCACTATATCTGATACTCTTTTCACCTCCAAAACACTCTTAGCATACTGTTCCTTCAGGATAACCCCTACGTCATTTCTCCTCCCATCCACACCATGATAAAACAATTTAAACCTGCCTCCAATACACCTAGCCTTGCTCTCCTTCCATATGGTCTCTTGCACACACAATATACCAACCTTCCTTCTGTCCATTATATCAGCTAGCTCTCTCCCTATACCAGTCATACTGCCAACATTCAAAGTTCCGACCCTCATTATCACAGTCCTAGCCTTTACCTGCCTTCGGGCATGCCTTCTCCCTCTTCTCCTCCTTCGGCCAACAGTAGCCCAATTTCCGCCAGCACCCTGTTGGCAAACAGTACATGTGGTGGTCGTTGTTAACCTGTGCCTTGACTGATCCGGTATGTATATCTGTACTGTTGTTCACATGTATGATTTGGCAAAATTTTACACCAAATGCCCTTCCTGATGCAACCCTCCCCATTTATCTGGGCTTGGGAATTGTGGTGTCATAACTAAATGTGTCTAAGTACTTGCAGTAGGGCTGTATTCATTGCATGTCTATTCTAAGTTGCTGCAGTCAATTGTTACATTATTTTCAGATGTCCCCTGCAGTCACAGCATTTGAGTTCTACTCCCATGCCTGCCAACTAAGACATGATGGCTGCCTAGTCTACTTAATGTACACAAACAGACCTCTCAACTGTCATGATTTTTCATAATGTGAATACAACTGTCCAATCTGTCTGTTCCATGATTAGCAGATAAATGATTACCTGGACTGCAATGTATTTTCAAATCCATTTACAGAACACTTTGGTAATCATGTATGTGCACATTATGTGAAACAGTTCTGTGTAGTTGAGTACCTGCATGTTTTAGTGCTTGGCCCACACTGTGCCATGTTAACTTGAGAGGTATGTACGTGCTGCATCATCTATAGATGAACTGTAGTCACTGTACTCACAACTGACACTGCACATCTGTAGAATTATGTATTAGCAGTCTTTTTAGGGATATCATCTGCAGCGTCACTAATGCTATGTTTTTCTCTCTCTCCCCATCCCTTATCTTTTTTAATTTATTATTGTTATTTATTATTATGAGTTAATATTAATAGAATCTGTTAAACTGTTTTGTTGGCATTATAGGTTATTTCATACTGGCTTGCTGTTAACATACTTACTGTTATTTTATTTAATGTTGTATTCCACATAATATACTTTAATATATATTTGGATTAACCAGTATTATGCTCCATTATGTTAATACTAACATTGGTTTGATTGTTACTAACCTTAACTTATTGTTATAACTAATTTACTACAGTGTGCCAAAGTAGGCTGGTACCTGGTGATCCACCTACCTTGCCTCCTCTGGCCGTGGCACCAGGACCCAGCACATCTTGGACACAGCCTGGTGATTCCCTCTCTGTTGCTCCTGCACTACCTGTGGTGTCAAATAGTTCCACCCCTCAGAAAAGGGGCTCATCCCACCTCTGTGAGCGATGGTAGAGGGGGAGTTGTCATCCATGAGAAACTGCCAGGTTTGGTGCGCAGGATCATGTACCATGGTTTTGGACATCACCTGTGCCAGATGGAGAGTATGATGGCCATCCTGGTGGGGCAGGCTCACCCTGGACCCCAGCCTCCACCACTGCCACCCCCCCAGGGCAGTGATAGAGCAGTGACAGCAGTCCCATAGGTGGAGACATGAGTCACACTGCTACCTTGTGGAGGCACATGAGACTGCAACACCTCCCTCTTGTGTCACACACCACCTCTGTCTGATGTCTTGTCTGTCTGCAAAAGCTATCTCACCTACCCATCTTACCTCCCCACACACATATATCTCCCTTCCCCAACATTCCACTTTCACCTTAAAAAATAAAATAGGCACCTGTCCCCTCCAAAAAAAATTGTCCCATACATAGCTCTCCATTTCACATGTGTCCACTGGACACACATACTTTGGTCCAATTGGCTTGACAACACAATTATGTTGTCCTCTCTCTCTGGTGGTGAGAGTCCAAATTCATCTACAAATTCTGTCAAAGTGCACAGTGAGTTTAAGCAGAGCTGCAGTGTTACACAGACTTGCTTAAAGAGTAATGGAAAAAATTGGAGTGTAGCTTGGAGTCTGGTGCAAGAGTCGAGCAGTAGAAAGGCAGTCATGGAATAATGGATGTAAGTGAGGTCTCTAATAGCAGGTAAATGTGCACGTTTACCAGCAGCATTTAGAAATAAACCTGCTAAAACATTAACGGCAACATACATCTTCAACTGGGACTCTGATGGAGAAATACATCATATAAAGCCATTCACATAATGATAGATGTAAAAAAAGAATGTCACAGCCTGGATGTGTGAACTTATATCTTGACAAATACATCTGGTGTAACAGTGGCTCAGTAACTTAGTCAGTTAAATTCTGTGCAAACAGTAAAAGTTTTGCTACACACAGTCCTGGGTTCAAATCTAGTGGTGTGTAGCATTTGAATTACATTATTGTGAAGCCAGCAATTAGTGCCTGAGTCATGCACTCTTTATCCATACAATGCATTCCAAATGAAATGTCTGCTTTGCACTGATGGAAGTCACAGGCCTGCAGATAGGAACACAATTCACATATCCCTATAGCAACACTATAAGTGCATAAAGTGTCAGGTCATGCATTAATATGTATTCACAGAGGATTTTAACTTAGGTAATGCAAATGAAGCCCACTAATATCAGAGTGCTGCATACAATCCTTTCATAATCACATTACAGATTAGCACAGTTGCACAACTAACATACACATATGAAGCCCTGCTAGTAACAAGGACTGCCAGCATACACATTCCAAATGAGTATCACACTGTAACACATGGCCTGCAAGCCACCCAGATGGTTGATTTAATGTTATATTTACCCCTATGTTGCTCAAGGATACAACAAACATGTTGCTT
The DNA here is from genome assembly GCF_019279795.1 of Protopterus annectens. NCBI lineage: Eukaryota > Metazoa > Chordata > Ceratodontiformes > Protopteridae > Protopterus > Protopterus annectens. Next base: position 466,763,248 of record NC_056740.1, on the reverse strand, counting down.
AGTACTCTGCTACTGTTGCCTAACATACCTAAAATACATGCCTTAATTTGAGTGGAAGGGATACTCTCACTCTGGCTCTGCCTCTACAACAAGTTACCACAGTTGCTCTTATAGCTTGTTGTCCTCCAAAGTGTTTATACTCTTTGCCTATGCCTATTGCCTGGAGCAGCAGCTACAGCATGTAGCACATACATCTGTATATAAAAGCAGGTGCTACAGACCTACCCTCTGTGATGATGTACTCTTTTGACCCCAGTAATGTCCAGCACAACATATCGGAAAGGGCTTCTAATCTACATGAAGGCCTTATATCTTGTTCAGTGGTTACATGTCATTGGCTGATTATACTGCAAATCAGTTGTGTTGGCTGCAATTAGCATGTCAGAAACACAGATTGGTTAAGAGACAATCACCTGGTAATGAGAAGCATGTTATTAATGCAAACAATTGGCTATGGGGAACCACTCTTGTATGAGACTTTCTTCACACAGTAAATGTGTAGCCAAAAATATTATATATCTGCACATATCAGCAGAAGAGTATTGTACTCCATCAGGTATGTAACCTTTTTGTTTACAACATGATGCATATGTGTGAATATACTTAGGGGGAATGGGGATTACAGCATTAAGCCTTTCTTAGAACTGTAATAATGACATGTCATTGATCTCCACACTTGTTACACCTACAGAAAACGTGCAATACATCAAGGTTGGAATGTGTTTTTGTCAATGTGGCATACTGGTTTCATGGGAGTGTCCCTTTATAGTGGATGTAATAGCACACTGCTATTTGTTTGGCACTTTTGCTTTGACATATTATCGGGGGCGTTGCCCCTAGGGGACACACTACAATGGACTCCAGTGTTGTGTGTGTGATTATGCAGCAGTATCTGTCATGGCACACACAGCAACAGCTGGCTATCGCTAGTATCTTAGTTGTATCCACACACTTAGTATGTTTGCACACTGTGGAAAATGACATGTGTGATCAAGTAGTAGATATTACCAAACATTATGTTCTTGTTGTACCTCTACATTGTTTACTTCCAAGTATGTGAGCCTGACATGTTCCCATTCTGTTGTCTTTTAGGAAACATGTATCCAAGACACCATGCCCCTTTCACAGATGCAGCGAATGATATAATACTGGAAGGCCTCCCTCAACACCATGAAGTCCTACTGTCCAGGGGGTGCAAAACAGGGAACAGCAGGCAGCACTGTGGGCTGACCTTGTCCATGATGTGAATGCCATAGGTCATCAGAGGAGGACATATGAACAGGTTCGACACCATGCAACAGACATGATTAATGCTGCACTCAGAAGAGCAGCAGATGTAGCCAGGGATAGTGGTGTCAACAGGTGGAGGGTCTGCAGCAGAACAACCAGTCTCAGCCACTGAGGAATTCCTGGTGAAACTAGGAACACTTGACAGCTCACAGGCATCCAGCACACCGTACATCATGCATGTGTGTGCCATAGTTTCCATGGCAGAGGAGAGTGCAGGTAAGCTTAGTTTTATCAGCACTGGAATATCGTAGCATTCAGTGTGTCAGGGTGTACTTACTTTCCCATGGGCTTCAGGTCTTTGTTATTTGGGGGCAGGAGGGATTTAACTGCAGTTTGACTCATGCTCAGATTTTGACCAACATAATTAGCACAGTAGCTACTGTAAATGTGAGATATATGGATGTATTACCTTGCTATAGTGCAACATGCGGTGGTACTTACATTACTTCCCCTCAACTTTTCACAGGTCTGTCAGGTATTGAACAAGACTGTGGCCCTGCTCCTGCTAAGCACAAAACTGTTTTGTTACATATGTAGATTTACAGCAATGTGTTCCCTAAAGTGTCATGCCAGGCCTGCTACCTAGATTCTTATACTGTTGGAATGATTGCCAACTGCACAGACCACACTGATAGATGTGACAGTATTGTCAGGACATTACAGATTGATATATGTGTCAACTGTGCAGAGTCTTCACAAATGTCAAGAGTGTACCTCATTGTTGCGGATGAGATTGCTGTGTAAAGAGCTTTTATTTACAAGTAACTACAAATGTTTGTGGGAAAAGTAATGCCCTCATGTCCTACTGTATGAGGTTGGGTTTTAAACAGGACTGTATTAGTGACAACAATGCATAGAGCTTTACATATATTGCAACATAGTACTGCAGAGCATAACAGTGCAGGTATTAATGTACTGCTTTCCATTTCTTATCACAGGTGACGGGGGGGTTGGGGTCTGTCCCGTACACAAACTGATGTCAGTATCACCTTCCAATCTGATGATAATGATGGTGGCCAGAGTGAGGCACAGGTTGGGGTTTCAGGGGTTGAATCTGTCCCAGAGGTTTACAAACCTCTTCTGCCTCCATTGTCACTGCACCAGTATGCCTACACATACCCAGTCCTTGGAGGCCACAGATATTGGACAGTCAGAGGGTGGGGACATTGAACAGGAAAGTGTGGCAACTATGGCTCCTTTGAGTGCAGACACTGGCCATAGTCAGAGAGCTGGTGAGGTTCCACACAGGCGGATTGATAGGTGTGCTTGTAGGAGACCTGCTGTCCTTCCATCACCTGTTGCAGGTGTCTCATCATGAATCACGTGGTGTATGTTTTGGGCAGTCATGGAGGCATAGGCACATTCTGAAAGGAACTCCAGATGTATGCTCAGGGTTATGGATGCAGCACAGTCTGACATCTGTGACTGCCTCCATGCACTGGTGACACCATGGATCGGTTCACTGATGCAGTGGAAAGAAGGTGGTCTGAGACAGATTGCAGAATATCTGTCTTGGAATGCACATAGTCTGTGCTGAAATGTCTGGTTAGAGTTGAGCATTGCACTCTTGGATGTACGTCAACAACCTAATCTGCTGAAAGTCCTCGTGTCCATGCACAATCATGCTCCCATAGTGGCATTACATGCAGTGCTCCAAAGGGGCATGTGCTGTCCACACCAGGACATGGCAGGCCATGGGCTCATTGTCCTGGGTGTTCCCATGGAGGATACAGTCCCCAGCAGACAGCAGTCACTGTCAGGTACTAGCACTGCCTCTGACCTTGGCCATGGAGGTGCCAGTGCAACTCCTGGCAGAGCCAGTTTCTGTTTCAGGGGCAGAGACAGTGAACTGTCTAGTTTACTATGAACTGTTCAAAGCTGTCCAATATACATACATGTGGGGCTAGCATTGAGCTTGACTGTGTTCACACACACACTCACACACCACTATCAAATTCAGGTCCCCTACAAACACACATGGCACATTTCCATGGTCCATCCTGCCTGCTTCCCTTCCTGACTCACACATATGCTTTAAACCTATTGGGGCAACCTAGGCCTTCTGCACCCCCACACAACACCCTGTGCAAGTGATGATACCTGTGCCACATCCCTGTCATTCTCATCATCGATGCAGGGAAATGAAGGTATGTGTCTGACACACAGGGTGACTATATAAATTAATATGTACTTGTGTCATGCAGTCTTCTTTGCCATGCCACCTGTACTGTTTACAGACAGACACTGTGTGCTGACATTTGCAATGAGTAAGCCACATTATTTTGTCTACCTCATGTTGTATGATGTCGTAATGGCTGTATACTTAAACAAAGAAAGCTGTGTCACAGATCTGTTTATGTTTCACTTTCAGGAGTTTGTAGGAGACACCTATGGATACACAGTGGCAATAAACCCATAGACATCACAGCACAGGATGGAATGTCAGCACAGAAGAAATATGTCTTCAGCAAGGTACAGCACTATAGGTGCATGGCCCAATAGGTTCATATGTGTATAACAGGCTAACAAAGACAATGGAGTCATTCAACCTACTCATGCACCCCTAATGTATGAAAAGGTCTGAGATCCCTTGATAAGTGTCACCAGGGTTTCAGGAGCTAACACATCTAAAAGTTGTGGTGATGGAGATGACCCATCTACAAATTTCCTATGTCCATTACAGACATTTGTTCTACACCAGTTATGATCATCTTGTTCTACATCCCATTGTGTAACTTGCACATGATGTGTGTTACAGCAGATGTGTGCTTCACATGCATGGGGCCCTGTTACATATAGGGTGTAGTGTCTGTGTTACATACCTGTCTCACCAGCATGTACTATTTGTACCACAGTGATGTTGTAGGTGTGTAGAACAGATACAACATGTGTTCATATGTTCATAGGTTCATAGGTAGGTACTAGGCTACATGCCCAAAGGCATTTATAAGCCTAGCCAGAATGTGTAGGCTTTAGCAGCCCCCTTAGATTAGTTCCCTGTGCCTCGGTCCAGCAGAGCCACTGAAGTGATCCCCGGGGTAAACTTTCTGTTTCCCATCCACTCGTCAAGGTTTCTTTTGAAGAATGTTAGCGAGGAGCTCTGCCTAATGTAGATTGGAATCTTGTTCCAAAGCATGGGATGTCTCTGGGACAGGAACCTATCCCTCCAACATGTCCTATTTATTGTTGTGGTGAGGTTTAGATCCCTAGACCATGTTGCTCGAGCGGATAAGGTTTTCTTTAGGTGGAACATGTCCATCAATTCTGGGTTGGACATGGCCTTGTATGTCAGGCAGAGATCACCTCTGAGTAGGCGGTATGCAACCGAGTACAGCTGGAGTTTTTTCAGTCGAGCTGCATAGGGCATCTGTTTGAGGCCAGTAATCCTCTTGGTGAGGTACTTCTGTAGTCTTTCTAGCTGTTGCAGGTGTCTTGTAAGGTACATCCCAAATGGGGCATTGTACTCTATGATGGGTCTGATGAGTGATAAATAGGGGGGCACAATGACCTCTTTTGATCTGGATGCGAACCCTTTTGTGATTAGGTGGGCCACGTAGAAGGATTTTCTAACCACTTTGACAATGTGATTATCAAAGGTGAGATTACTATCTACTTTGGTCCCCAGATCCCTTATTACATCTTCCGTATTTAGGGGACTACCACCTATGTGGTAGTTTGTGGGTATTTTGTATTTTCCAAAGTGAATGACTATGCACTTTTTAGCATTTAGCTTGAGGCCATGATTTTGACACCAGGTATCCATCTCAGTGAGACCCTTTTTGAGGATGTCTGTGTCAGCCAGAGAGGCAATTATAGCCCCTAGTTTGCAGTCGTCTGTGAACTTGGTCAGCCATAGTCCTCCTGTGCTTGCCTGTACTTCTGAGAAGTATATGCCGAACAGGAGGGGTCCTAGGACTGAGCCCTAGGGAATGCCACTTGTAACTGGTTTAGAGTTGGACCTAGCACCCACATCTCTTACCATGTGGGTTCTGTCCGTGAGCCAGTTGGCAACCCATCTTGTGATGTAGGGGGTTTATGTTCAGGCTGGTGAGCTTGTCTATAAATACTAGAATGGGGAATGGTGTTGAAGGCCTTAGCGAGGTCTGGGTAGGCTGTGTGTACCACCTTTCCCTCATCTATAGCCTTGGTAACTGTCTCAAAGAAGTCCACCAGGTTTAGGAGGCATGATCTGCCCTTCACAAAGCCAAACTGGGTAGGGTCCAGTGTTTGGAGGTACCCAATGTCTCTGTTAATGAGTTCCATGATGATGCACTCCATAGCCTTGCAGACCAAGCTATTCAGGCTTATAGGGTGATAGTCCCTAGGGTCTGTTGTGGCTCCACCTTTGTGGAGTGGAATAACCATTGCTGTGCACCACTCTATGGGTACATAGCCTGTGAAGAGGCTGAGTTTGAACAGTGCGTTTAGGTGAGGGGTTAGTTTGTCTTTGAGCTCATGTAGGACACAGCCTAGGACACCATCCAGTCCCATTGATGCTGTGTTTTTGGCTTTGGAGAGGGCTGTTCTAACCTGAGTGTGTGATTTCAGGGACTCTACATTCTTCTGGTATGGTTATAGGCCCTTTTGGGGGTGAGATGGGGTGAGGTTTGCGCTGAACCTGTCTGCCAGGATGTTGGTGATATCAGTCAGTTCAGTGTATTTTGTGCCATTCTGTACTAACTTTGAGCAGGTCTGAGCATTGCCACTTAGATTCTTGACATAGCTAAAGAATGCCTTGTGGTTATCTTTGGAGTCCTTGGCAATTTTTCTTTCAAAGCTCGCCTTGGATGATTTTATGAGGGGTCGTAGTTTCTTGCTGATACTGATCAGGGATGTCTTCCCTTCTTGGGATTTTACTCTTTTCTGTACGAGTTTCCTCCTTCTATTGTATAGCTTGTTTATGGCAGGAGTCCACCAGACTGGTTTCCTTTTCTTGAAGGAGTGAGTCTTGGTTTTGCTTGGGATGGCACGATCCATGCATTCTTGTAGGTGCCCGTAGAATGCATTAGTAAAGGATTTTGCAGCTTGAACAGCTTTATCCTTCAGCATGAGGGGCTTTGAAACATTCCACCTCGGTCTTAAGTAACGTGAAGTTTGCTTTTGAAAAGTTTTTCACGTTGGTTTTCTTGTCCCGGGGTGTGGGCGGTATGTGGCTATCCAAAGTGATTTGTTTATGGTCAGATCTAACCAGCGAGGGGTTGTCCTCCTGTGTGGAACACTGGTAACCCATGTTGTGACCTCTGGTGGGATTGTTGACCAGTTGAACCAGGGTGTTTGAGTTTATAAATTCTAGGAAATGTTGGGCAAGGGAGTTTGTACTTGAGTAGTTCTCCCAGTTAATGTTTGGGTAATTGGAATCACCCGATATTAGGGTGTTTGGTAGGACCTTTATGTTTCCCAGTGTTTCCAGAAATGTGGAATGGGAGTCCTGGGACATAGTGGGTGATCTGTAGCAAGCTATAATTTGAATTGCAGTTTTGCCCATAGTTAGTTGCACGTGGATGATCTCTGAAGCATCTTGCTGTGCCACTCACCTGGAGGTGTGGGTATCCTTGATGAATATGGATACACCCCCACCTTTTGTATTTTGGTTTGGGTTCTGTGGCCAAAATGTATGGTATGAGTTGTAGCCTGGTAATGCTGGGGTGCTCTCTGAAGCCTTAAACCAGGTTTCTGTTACTGCACATATATCTATTTTTCTCCATACTGAGGAGTGCCTCGAGTGCATGCATTTTGAGGTTTAGTCTTCTGGCATTGAGTAGCATTACCCTCAGTTTTTTGTTACTTGTGCTATTTACGGTGGTGGGTTTGTCTTTTGAGCTTTGCCTAAAAAAAGGCACTATGGGGGTGGCAAGAGCCTTGGCCAGTATTCGAAAGCCTAAGGGTGACAGATGCAAGCCATCTCTAATGAAGCAGTGTGACTTGTCAAGCATGTCATCCCAGGTGGACAGACACTGGCTCCCCTTTGAATGACACCAGAAATTTAGCCAATTGTTGAAATCGAGAATTTTTTCTTTATACCGTGGTATCATTCTTGGTGAGGGCAGGATGCTACTCAGGGTCAGGGTCATACCGGCCTGGGATACGTGATCAGAGAGCTCTTCCATGTCTCTTTTCATGTAGTCCAGGGAGGTACGGCTCAGGTCATTCACACCAACATGAACAATGACAGAGTCATATTTGTACTTGTTTTGGAGTGACCTGAGTGCTTGTGTTATGTGGTGGATCCTGGCACCCAACAGGCAGCTAACAGTAACCTTGTCCTTATTCAGCCTAGTGAGTGGATTAATCCTGTCTTGGATATTTGGAAGGTACACAGTGGGATCTGACAACTCCCTGTATGGCTCCCTGTATGGGTGGGAGGTTGGCATAATGGTTAAGGTGTTTACCTTACAAACACAAGGTGCAGGGTTTGATTATCACATGGAGTAATTGGCTAGGCTTAAAATTGTCCACAAGAGCTGTTAGCCTAGTACTAATCTATGAACCTATACACATCCCCTCCAAAGTATGGAGTACACAGACTGCGCATGTACAGTCTTGACACAGACTGCATAAGACATGTTATCTACAATGTGTATTGGTTTACCATGGAACCTGTGTGGCTGCTACACTTGTAAGATATGCCTGTGTAGTGACACAGCAAAGGTGCCATTGCACTAAGTGATAGGTGTGATGAGTGCCAAATTCAGTATAACAATGACAGTCTGGGATTTACATGCCATACTTTTCTGTATAGGTTGTATATAATTGAATAGATCCCATCTTACCAACCAGTGAAAGTCAAAGGCTACATTACTCTTTGTGTCCATAACTCCATGAGTAATGGCTCAACTGTGTGTGGTGTGCAGATACTGCCATATTTTCTAGGGGTCCATGACTTTTCAAAGGATAGTATTGTGCAGTTGTTGGCATTTACTATTTGTCAGTGGTGCTGACAACAACTGAATGTGTGCCTCAGGCCATCCTGAATAACTGTTAGTTCTGTGTGCAATTCAGTGGCAGCTCCTAATATGCAATCACCTGCTAATGTAGTCAGTCAGAGGTCACTGACAGTGGCTGTGACTGCAGAGAAGGGAATGGCTAGAAGGGATGCTCCATTAATGATGTCTGAGAAAATCCACTGGTGACCAGTGTCATTGTAGCATAGTTCTCCCAATGCTATCTTCCCATGGTATGACTATCAGACACGTAGCTATCCACCAGCTGGCATACCACTCAGTAAGTAACCTGCACAGTTTTCTGCAAGGCCTGCTTGCCTAATGCTGTCGAACACCTTGTCAGGCCATGGTAGGTGGAGTGAGTCATATTCCCATCATCCATTGCATAGTGTAACACTCAATGAGGTCCACTGGTTAGGGTAGGTAGGCATGAGCCAGCCTTGAGCAAAACAAACTATGTTTGGTCCACTGTCAGTAGGTGTATGACATTGTTACTGCTCATATCCATTCTAACTTCTTTCATGGTGTTTCATATCACACAAATCAAGAGATCTGAGGACACTGCTTGGCACTGCATGCTAGTTTCCCTTTGTGCAACTAAATATTGCAATTACTTCCATCATGTTTCAAGAAGAGAGTCATCCAAGGTGTTTGTACAGAGCACAAACATATTTGGGAAGTGTACTAGGTATACCGTGTGAAGGTAAGGTGGGGGGTTTACACAGGTATTCTGCAGTTGGACATGACCCTAGCAGTGTGTACTGGAAGGACACAATTACTTTTTGAAGACTGTGAAAAGTAGGGGAGTCCTTGGAATTGCTCATGTCTGGCAACTACTAATGCTGGTCTGAGCAAAACCACTCTCACATAGGATACCATGCTCTGATACATTGACTGCCGTCACACATAAAACATTACTACAAAGCTCATGATGAGAAGCAGGACACAGCTTGTTTTCTCATCCACATAGATGTCCCACATCATGAAAGGATCTGCAGGCTTCACATACCCTTCTCCAGGTAGATGCCTTAATTAGCAACCAGGGGACTCAGTTGGCTTTGACATGTATTATGCCTTCTGTTCCATGGATGGTGGTATGTCACTAGGGAAATGATAGGATGGTGATTAGGAGCATTGCTGCAGTGTCACAATATAATGTGCAATGTCCAGTGACATAGATGTCAAGGATTGCTAAAACAAGCAGCACAGCAGCGGTAATCCATCTTAGGTGACAATTTTACATCCTGCTCTTCAACAGGTTAATGGTGGATAACTGCATGACATGGCTGTGAGGCCTACTGCAGCAGACTGGCCACATTTGGCTAATGTATGTCCACCTGTTTCATGTCCTAAGCATGTCATACTGTACAGTTAGGTACCTGACACCCATGTCTGTGATCCTTCTACATCATGTCACACAACAGCCAGTGTACTGTCTGGTTGCTTGACAGGCGTCACTTGCAAGGCTAACATAATGTCAGCAATGTTGAACAAGTCCTCTATGCATGCACAGGAATCCACATCTTCACTGCAAGGAGTGCCTGCAAACACTGTATGGAAAGCTGTTAACCCCAAACATGTGGCAGAATGACCTTAACTTTACAGGACCTGCTGATGGGACATGGAGAGTGTCCCCACCCCTCTACTCCTATGACACATAAGCACAACATGTGACAGATGTCACTGCATTTCAAACCTTGCTTCCATGGTGTCTCCAACAACAGACAGTATATATGGCAATGAGCATTTTACCAACAGGCAAATCTCACATCCTGCACCACCTACACCCACAACGCACACGCCTACATGTGTGCAGCACTGTACCAGACACATTCCCAAACAATAGACACCTTAGAAAATCCTGCCTCTGGAGAGCACAATACACATACTACTGAATGCACCATTCTCTCACCAGTCAAAACCTGAGGCAAAACACACCTTTTATTCACAGGTGATGACATTGTGAGACACACTGACTGTGTCAACAGGCTCCACATGAAAAAGGTCACATTTAGCTTTCTGTGGGTTGACAGAATACGCCATACCACACATTGCTGCAATTCAAGAAATATCAGTTAACGTATTGTTGACATCATAGTTCCTGCAGGTGTGTATGAATAGGGGCATATGTCACCAAACTGTATGCAGATACATGACTGAGCTTAGACATTCTGTGTCTTGCATGGGTATATGCATAGCTTTCAGCTGCAGGTGATCCTTACCTAGGATGATGGCTCTATACAGAAGGAAATTGATGGAAGTTAATAATCCTTAGCATGTGGTGTTCTTCTAAGGGAATCTACTACATGTCCCTGGGATGCCTTGGTCAACAGACATCAATGCTTCACCAGTTATGGTCTTCATCTCTCACCCTTGGTTTGGAGTACTGGCCAAGGCTGCTGACACCCCCACAATGCATCTTATATGCACTGTCTGGGAGGATAACTTTGCACTGAGAACACCATCTTCATACAATATCATGGTTATGCTGTTACACACCAGGAATGGCAGCACTGAACCCCACTCTGTGGAAGATGTCCCCACCTTGAAATATTCAGACATGTGTGCAGTCAAGGACATCTGATTCAAGCCTGTGGACAGCACCACAGCCATGTCAGACTAAATGTCTTTCCACATGTTCAGACCTCAAATGACAGTATGCAAGGTAATGCATGTGGTGTATGCATACTTATTAAGGATCGATACACATCGAGATTTTGTGAAACACTGTACTTTCCTGGAGACACTGCAGGTGCCATTCACTACTGGAAGGGCACATAATCAAGCAACTGCTGGCTACAGGAGCAACTCCATGAATCCAAACACCCATTGTGCTTATTTGGATGTACATGTATCTATCAAGATATATTATTACACCATGGTTTGGGGAGGCATTAAGTGACCACAAACTGTTTTACTTAATTGTGCTGAAGCTTACTTGCCCACAGGTTAGTCCACATCCTTAACTACAATGCCCTGGAGCAGTGCCATGAAATTCCACAAGGGGAGCCAGTGTATTTCATCATGTGTTTCCCAATATGGGTGACCACTGCAGCCCCCTACTGTGAGGTCCTCCCTGGTGGGATCTGACCACAGATCAATTTCATTAAAATACCAGAACTACCCCCCCTGCAGACAATACAGACATATATTTCAACAAAGCAATTTATTCCCAGCTGTGGGATGGCTTACATAGGTTGACTGCACCTCCCCCCTCAGATGGGACAGGCAAGTATGCAGAGCTCTACACCCATGCATTATGCAAGCAGCAGTAACTCTGCATGGACTCAGCTGTACCTGACAGGAGGAACATGGGCTCCTCATGGCACAGCAAACCTGCCTGGTGAACAACTGCCATTATAGGTTCATAGGTCGGTACTAGGCTATTGGCCCTAGGGTCTATATAAGCCTAACCATAACAATTCCGTGGCTATTTCTTCCCACAGTATTTACTTCCTGGACCCCTGTCTAGCAGGATGACCAACGTGATCCCAGGGTGAATTTCCTATCTCCCATCCAATCATCAAGCTTCATTTTGAAGAGGGCCAAACAGGAACTCTGCTTGACATGTATGGGCAGTCTATTCCAGAGTCTGGGGAGTCTTTGGGTCAGGAACCTATCCCTCCAGCATGTTTTGTTCATTGTGATGACAAGGTTTTGATCCCTGGACCGTGTGTCTCTGAGGGATTGAGATTTCTTTAAGTGCAGCATGCCCAAAAGCTCCGGGTTTGACATGGCCTTGCATGTTAAGCAGAGATCGCCTCTGAGTAGACGATATGCGACAGAGTATAGGTGGAGTTTTTTTTAGATGGTCAGCATAGGGCATCTGCTTTAGGCCTGTGATTCTTTTAGTGAGGTATTTCTGTGGCCTTTAGCGGGCTGTACAATAAGACATTGCTGTGTGACAGTTGGGGTGAAGGTGCCCCCTGAAAATGGAGGCACAACCTTCTTAGCTACAACAAGCACAAAGTGCTGCTGTGACGTCCTGCAGACACAGTAAGTGACAAAATTATCCACCCACACAAAGCAGAACCACAAGTTTAGTTACATGTATAACCTCAGAGAACAGGGTCAGATTGCCAGTGAACTTCTTCTTGCTCAGCACTGGTTCAGAACTGTTGTAAGCACTAAATAAGCTACAAATTACTACAATACTCAACCTTCCTCATTACCTAGAGGATAACAGATTTTTGTACTTATCTTCCTCATTTGCTTAGAGGAAAACAGGTCCACTACTTACTTCCCTCACTTGTCTAGAGGAAAATGGTGATCACCCAGGCATGTCCAAGGGACAGCTCCCGGTGTTCTCTTACCCATACATGTCCGAGGGACAGCTCCCAGTGTTCTCTTACCCAGGCATGTCCAAGGGACAGCGCCCAGTGTTCTCTTACCCAGGCATGTCCAAGGGACAGTTCCCGGGGTTCTCTCCTGTCTACCTGATGAATAGTGATAACCCAGGCATGTCCAAGGGACAGCTCCCGGTGTTCTCTTACCCAGGCATGTCCAAGGGACAGCTCCCGGTGTTCTCTTACCCAGGCATGTCCAAGGGACAGCTCCCGGTGTTCTCTTACCCAGGCATGTCCAAGGGACAGCTCCCGGTGTTCTCTTACCCAGGCATGTCCAAGGGACAGCTCCCGGTGTTCTCTTATCCAGGCATGTCCAAGGGACAGCTCCCGGTGTTCTCTTACCCAGGCATGTCCAAGGGACAGCTCCCGGTGTTCTCTTACCCAGACATGTCCAAGGGACAGCTCCCAGTGTTCTCTTACCCATACATGTCCGAGGGACAGCTCCCAGTGTTCTCTTACCCAGGCATGTCCAAGGGACAGCTCCCAGTGTTCTCTTACCCAGGCATGTCCAAGGGACAGCTCCCGGTGTTCTCTTACCCAGGCATGTCCAAGAGACAACTCCCGGTGTTCTCTTACCCAGGCATGTCCAAGAGACAGCTCCCGGTGTTCTCTTACCCAGGCATGTCCAAGGGACAGCTCCCGGTGTTCTCTTACCCAGGCATGTCCAAGGGACAGCACTCAGTGTTCTCTTACCCAGGCATGTCCAAGGGACAGCTCCCAGTGTTCTCTCCTGTCTACCTGATGAATCTGGGCATCTTGGGGCAATGTAGCAATTGCCTCATGTACACTGACAACCCTCTCCTCCTACCAGCCAACACTACAACCTGTGAGAGATGCTTTTGTCTAGCCAAACTGGAGGCAAAGGTCTCTTAAAACAAGACTGAACCTGTTAGTCAAGAGGAGAAGGTAAACACTTGCGCCACACCACACTCATCACATAGTCCCACTAGACCTACACCACCAAAACCCACACATAGATACACAAAAACATTCTTGGAGGCTTTCAATAATAATCTGCCCAAGCAACAGAGACCTCCAAAGCAAAAATGCAAGCAACCTCCACCCCCTCAACACAACCCAAAATACACATGACCCGCAGACTCAGTATGCCAATCAACCACAGCCCATTAGGCAAAACAAAGTACCCAACACATTAGTCATAGGTGAGTCTATAATCAAGCACACTGATGTTCCACTCATCAGAATAGACACGGAAAAGGTTACTTTTACCTGCCTGTCAGGTGTCAGGATCCGCCACATACCCTACACACACAGGTCACTCCACAGCAAGTACAAATATGACTCAGTCATTGTCTATGTTGGTGTAAACAACAAGAGATGTACCTCCCTGGATTACATGAAAAGAGACATGGAAGAGGTCTCCAATCTTGTAATCCAGCCAGGTATGACCCTAGCCCTGAGTAGCATCCTACCTTCACCCAGAATGATACTGCAGTACAAGGACAAAATGATTGACTTCAACAATTGGCTAAGCTTCTGGTGTCATTCTAACGGTATCCAGTATCTGTCTGCCTGGGATGACATGGTCGACAGGCCTCAATTATTTGCCAGAGATGGCCTGCACCTGTCACCCCTGGGATTCTGGATACTGGCTAAGGGTCTTGCCGCCCCTATAGTGCCTTTGTAGGCAAGGTTCAAATGACAAACCCACCACCGTAACAGGTACAGGCAAGCAAAAACTGAGGGTAATGCTACTCAATGCTAGAAATCTAAACCTCAAAATGCACTCACTCGAGGCACTCCTTAAAATGGAGAACATCAATATCTGTGCAGTGACTGAAACCTAGTTCAAGGCTCCAGAGAGTACCCCTGCATTACCAGGCTATAACTCATACCATACCTTTCGGCTATCTAACCTGGACCGGAACACCAAAGGCAGAGGAGTTTCCATATTCTTTAAGGATATCTACAACTTCAGGCTAGTTGCCCAACATAATACATCCAAAATTATTCAAGTGCAACTAACTCTGGGCAAAACTGCAATCCAAATTGTAGCTTGCTACAGATCCCCCATCATGCCCCAGGATTCCCACTCCTCTTTTCTTGATATACTGGAAAATATTAGGGTTCAACCAAACACCCTAATAATAGGTGATTTTAACTACCCCACCATTAACTGGGAAAACTACTCATGTACCAACTCCTTTGCTCAACGCTTTATAGAATTCATAAACTCCAGTGCCCTGGATCAACTTATCCACACCCCCACCAGGGGTAACAATATCCTAGACCTAGTCATTACCAACATGAGTGACTGGTGTTGAACACCTGAAGTCAACTCCTCATTGGTCACATCTAACCATAAGCTAATCACCATAGATATCCACATCCTGCCCACACCCCCCATTAAGGAAACCACTGTAAAAAAATTCTTCAAAGCCAACTTCATGCATCTTAAGACAAAAGTGGCAAACTTCACAACACCCATGCAGATGGATAATACAGTTATGACTGCCGAATACTACACAAATGTACTCTATAAGCACATACACAAGTGCATGGATTGTGCTATCCCTAGCAGAACTAAGATGCTATCCTCCAAAAAAAGGAAGCCAATCTAGTGGTCCCTGCTATAAACAAACTCTACAACAGAAGGAAGAAACTGTTGCACAAGATAGTAAAAACCCATGAGTGTAGGAGCTCCCTGGTCAGCCTCAGTAAGAAGCTGAGACCGCTCATAAAATCCTCCAAAGCCAGCTATGAAAACAAGATTGCCACAAAGCATTCTATAGCTATGTCAAGAATCTCAGTGGCAACACTCAGATCTGCTCTGAGTTACAGCACAATGGCATGAAAATTACAGAACCAACTGATATGGCCAACATCCTGACTGACAGGTTCAGTGATAACTTTACCCCCCTCTCACCTGCTAAAGGGCCCATATCCATACTAGAAGACTGAAGAGCCCCTGCAATCACAACTGCCAGGTAAAAACTGCACTCTCCAAAGCCAAGAACACAGCATCCATGGGACCGGACAACATCCCAGGCTTCGTCCTATTAGCTTGATGAGCCTGGTCTGCAAGGCCATGAAACATATCATCAAGGAACTGATAAACAAAGACATTTGTAACCTCCAAACTCTGGACCCCACCCAGTTCGGGTTTGTGAAAGGAAGATCATGCTTCTTGAACCTGATCAACTTCTTTGAAACAGTCACCAAAGCCGTAGACGAGGGTAAGGCAGTTCACACAGCCTATCCTAACCTTCACCAAGGCTTTCAACACTATCCCCCATTCTGGTATTAGAGATAAACTCACTAAACTGGGTATAAATCCATACATCACAAGATGGGTTGCCAACTGGCTCACTGACAGAACCCACACTGTAAAAGTTGCAGACTCCAATTCTGACGTCAAACCAGTGACAAGTGGAGTACCACAGGGTTCAGTCTTGGGTTCTCTCCTGTTTGGTATCTACTTCTCTGAAGTACTAGCTAACACAAATGGCCTCTGGCTGACAAATTTCACAGATGACTGCAAATTAGGTGCCATAGTCAAGTCCCCAAATGATGTAGACATCCTACAGAAGGGTGTCACTGAGACAGATGCCTGGTGTCAGAGCCATGGCCTCAAGCTCAATGCCAAAAAGTGCATTGTCATCCCCTTTGGTAAAACCTTTGTACCCATGAACTACCACATAGGTGGCAGTCCATTTAATGCTGAAGGTATGCTAAGAGACCTTGAGACTCAGGTGGACAGTAGTCTCTCCTTTGATAATCACATCGCCACAGTAGCCAGGAAATCCTTCTACATGGCACACCTCATTATGAAAGGGTTCTCATCCAGGAAAAAAGAGGTCATTGCTCCCCTCTACTCAGCTCTCATTAGACCCATTATTGAATAAAATGCCCCTTTTGTAATGTACTTCACAAGACATCTGTAACAGCTGGAAAGGCCACAGAAGTACCTCACAAAGAGGATTACGGGACTCAAACAGATGCCCTATGCTGACCGTCTCAAAAAACTCCCGTTTTACTCCGTAGCATATTGCCTACTCTGAGGTGATCTCTGCATAACATACAAAGCTATGTCAAACCCAGAGCTATTGGACATGCTACACCTAAAGAAATCCCAATCCCTCTGAGATACATGCTCTAGGGACCTAAACATTGTCACCACAATAAACAGAACATGCTGGAGGGATAGATTCCTGTCCCAGAGACTTCCCATACTCTGGAACAGGCTACCTGTCTATGTCAAGCAGAGTTCCTCATTAGCACTCATCAAGATGAGTGGATGAGAAATAGTAAATTCACCCAGGGGATCATTCTGTGGCTCTGCTCAACAGGAGCACAGGAAAAAAAAACTTTCTTGAGTGGTGAAAGCCAGTAAACCTTGTTGGCCAGGCTTACATAGGACCTTGGGTCAATAGCCTAGTACCTACCTATGAACCTTTGAAGTCATACGTAATGATAACACATATAATGGGTTTGTACTCATAGCTAACCTGTAGTCCCACAGGCTCTGCATCAACTTCACTCCCCTGTCTTCACCACATATGCCACATGACATTCCTACAACCTGTCCCATACCTTCCATATCTACAAAGCAGGTTGTAACTGGCCTGTCTATGGGGATACACAGCATCTACTGGACATGCTAACATCCCAGGCAATATCCTACATGGGATCTGACAAGGATTTCTAACACCATTGGGAACACCTTGCAATCATACTGAAACCACTGGCTGCACCCCAGCTGACTGGGCAATGGCAACTGTTATACCCTTGCACAGAGGTGGTGCATCCACTGACCACCAGAACTATAGGCCTCTTTGCCTGACTATCCATATCTGTATCCCCATAGGGACAGTCATCATGGAGCTGATAAGCACACATATATGTGATCTACACACAGATGACTGTACACAGTTTAGATGTGTAACAGGAAGATCATGACTGTTAAACGTGGTGGACATGTCTGAGGCAGTCACCAAGGATCTGGGTGTGGGGACATCAGGGCATACAATTCCCTGGACTTAGCCAAGGTGTCTGACTATATCCCCCACTCAGGCATCATTTACAAAAGCACCCACTTAGGCATCTACTGTAATATCATTGTAGGGGTCACTAAGTGACCCACTGATGGCAGACATACTCAGTATAGGGACATCTGCCTCCAATACCTGATTTGTAAGCTGCAGTGTTCAACAGGGCTCAGTCTTGGGTCCTCTACTGCTTGGAATCCATTTAACCACAATACAAGTGAATACTGAATGCCTGTGGCTGACAATGTTGGCTGATGCCTGCAAACTCTTGAGTGGTCATAGATTCTGTGAGGTATGTCAATATCCTACAAGAGGGTATTGTTGAACAAATGCCTGTTGACATACTAATGGCCATAAACTCCATGCAGATATATATGTAGTATCATTTCCATCACTAACACCTATGTACCTGGTAAGTAGTATATCAGTCGCAAAGCCACAACATGTGATGTACATACTCAGGGGTGATACAAATGGGCACACAGGCCTGGCCAAACATGTTTACACCTAATGTGCCTGAGATCATCATGTCTTCCTAGGGGTATGTCAGGAATCATATGCCATAACTGAGGGCACAGTCACTCATAATGGACATACTCATAAGCTTCATGTACTCTTTTCTCAGCATGCTAATATCTGAGTGCATTGGCCATTTGGCAATGTACCTTTCTAAGCACTACTGGCAATTGCACACAACAGTATAGTCCCTTACAAGGGAACTTCACATCTTCAGTATCTGTTCAATGGTGATTGTCTGAAATCAGTGTAATTGTAGCCCGTGGCATATAGACTACTCAGAGGTGATCTCTGCCTTGCATACAGGGCAATGTGTGACCGTGCTTGACTGTAAATGCTGCATATCTGCAGGTGGCATGGTACATGGATTAATCACTCAAAGGACATTATCCTAGTATGTGAAGTTAGTAATACATGATGGTGGGAGAGATCTGTCTAGCAGACTTTAACTCATTACATCTGAGTGACTCCTGCAGGTGCATCTGTAGTTAACGTCTACTGATGCCTTTAGGCATCAAATATTGCTTGTTCATATTTGCATCAATAATTCCAAAACCATGCTATGTACAAGGTTGTAAATGATTTCATCTTAAAGCTTACACAATGGCAAATTCAACTGCATTAATATTTGACCTCTGTCTAGTATAGGTAGATATTAACTGTTATTTTTATGATATTAATTTATATAGATATAAGTTTTATTTTTTTCTAAATATCTCAACAACCAAATAACACAGGCAGAACTCCTTAGCCTCATGTGAAAGCGCTCAACTAGATGAATATAATGCTGCTGATAGTAGGTGTGTAACATGAGTGGTTGCTGAGATATTGTAAGTTGTTACAAAATATTACAAATGTAATAGTTACTGTGTTTTACTGTGACTTAATAAAATTCAGTTTAAGTCCTAGAACCTAAAGAATACTGCTACTATAAAAATAGTTTGTGCTGAAGAGCTTGCCATTTGTACTTCTTTCATAATCCCTACAGTTCCAGAGATATGAACATTTGGTTTGAAATGAGAGGACATAATTTGATTCTATCAAAAAGCTTAGGCTACACCCATTGGAAGTTAAAGTGGAAACATCCTGAGCTCCATTGGAGTGAATGAGTTAACACACCTTTGAAATAGAACCCTGCCTAATGGCAAACAGAGCACTTCAGTGCACCTAATCACATGCCATCTGTATGATTGGCTAAGTGACCATTATTTCACCACAGGGCTTTAGCCTTTGTCCCTCTTGGACTGGGGCAATATGTGCTGATCATGTAAATAAGGGTATGAAGTTGTCTAGCATTTGAGGGCTGTATGGCCATTATGCTAGGGAAGTTCCAATGTCCTATGGTTCCATAAGCTGATGTAAAATGCTCTAACAGCCACACACACAAACCTGGCTACACTGAGGTTAGCACCACTTCCAATTACTGCTTACAGGACACAGTATGGCACACACATAGTGCAAGTTGGCTGTATGTAGATAAGAACACTTGTCTATCTAATGGTGCACACTACAGATCACAGTACATGATGCAAATGGCACACCTCATGTGTGATATTACTATCTCTTTAGGATATATTATGCTTTATGACATCAGCAGGCATAGTTATGGTCAGGCATTTGGAGGCCCACGTCACCCACTACAAATAACATACTGAAAGCCCTACCTCTTTCTAAGTTACTGAGGTGATCATATTTACACCACATGGACACACACACACACACACACACACACACACACACACACACACACACACACACACAAAGTGGCCTGGGGTGAGATTAGAACCCCTACCTATCTAGTGTTGTACACTCTAGGTCACAGTACTTACACACACAACAGCTTAAGTCTGATATTGCAATGGCAGCTGGTAGTCTTAAGGTGGATGACATCATCAGGCCTTGTAGAATAGGGCAGTTTGGAAGCCAGCATCAACTTACAGTGCTAAAAAGTGCATAACCATAGCAGTTTGATAGCCAATGACTGATTCTCTGGTTTTTTGGAGGGGGATACATGCACACACAGAAACACACCAAGTTGTCTGGAGTGAGATTAGAACCCCTACCTATCTAGTGTTATACACTATAGAACACAGCACTTATTGTACATGCCACAGTTATTTGCTTTATATATATGATTGCCAGCAAACTACTTTTGGATTGCACAAACTAGACTTGTGTTAAACAGCATCTGTGGCCTGCAGAGTGATATTGCTTCATACTGCTATCTGCAGCTAGTATCCTAGCAGTCAGATAAGTGTCCTTTATTCTATGCATCTACAGTTATCAGTATGGCCATATGTGGTTGCTTGCACTTGGATGGCAAGCCTGTGGGCAGGAACAACGTGCCCTTTGCATGCGCGTGGAGACAACATTATACATTACATCACCTGCTCACCTGTTGCTGTATGTGTGGCAACATCCAGCAAGCACAGGGGGCTGTATGTAAGTGCATTATGTACTGTTGAGCCCTTACTTTGGATCCTTTGAGGAACAATATAAATGTGTCATAGTCCAACTTTACTCACCATTATTTGGGTGTGTAGGACAATACAGACATCCACACACATATTTATGTTTATGTGACAAACTGAAATGCTGCCAGCCCAGCTAGCTGGAATTTTGTAAATAATTATATGCCACTTGAAAATATTAATATGGTTTATATAGAAATGTAACACTGCCAGGCCAGCTATCTGGAATTTTGTAAATAATCATATGTTATTTGTAAACAATATGATCAATAGGCTTGTCTTACAAATGCAAGAGAACTACATGTTATGTGGATATTAAACTACTGGTGAAAAAGTGCGTGTTGAACTGTATGTATGTACTGAGGTTCAAGAATGTAACCACAGTGTACCCTACTGGGAAAGAACATAAATGGATATAAACTATATGCCTGTTCAAATGTATGTTCTCATGGTAGAAGTTGAAACATACAGAGTTAACTTGCAAAACTCTTAGAAAATAAGATGAAAAGTAAGGAGTTTTACAATATGCTATAAAGTTAGTTAATACAGCAAAGAGACAGGATGTCTAGAGATAGAGGGTTTCTATTGTCTGGAAACAAACATAATTGCAGGTTTCAAATATAAAGGTGTTTGGTTGTTTTATGACTTCCAGTTCTAGGCAAGCTTCTGAGAGATAAATATTTCTGACACAGAGGTGTTAAATTTTAAGTTTCTGTTAGCCTGGGCCTGAAGGCAGAGGTGACAAAGAGTGATGTCATCCAGTTTACCCAGCAGTAATGTATATTATTAATTTAAGAAATATGTCTCAGAGAAAGTCTGTGCATTTTGTATTTGTCTTTGGATCTGACAACATCCTCTCATCAGCACTTGTCTCGCTCTGTAAATAAGTCATTTAGGGCATAGTATCTCTTAGATATAGATAGGAATACAGTAAAGATTAGTTTAGATGTTTTTTGTATTTATTTGAGACTGTCCTGCAATGTTGTTTGGAAATATTTCCTGTGATTCTGAACTCTGTTGTCACTGTGTTGAGTTATTGAGTAGTATCTTGTGCTTTTATTTATTATTAAATATATTTAAACCTTTTAATTGTGGCTGGTTTGTTTAGAGATATTTAAGCTCTTAGAGTACTTGCATATGTATTTGGTGACACTGTATAGGCCACTCCTAAATAGCCTTAAAAGTTTTGGTCACACTTATCATTTGGATAATAGTAACATTACACAGTAGAATTGATCACGCTTTGGGAAGGGCCTTATAGTAGCTGATAAAGAGTGGTTGGTGGCAGCTGGTACTACCTTTCAGTCTGGGCAGAAGGGGGCATAGCTAGTGAACCTGTGCCAGCCTTTCCCAGGAATGTTTGCATATAAATCAAATCTCAGTGTGTGTTTGTGTGTGTGTGTGTGTGTGTGTGTGTGTGTGTGTGTGTGTGTGTGTGTGTGTGTGCGTGCGCACGTGTGTGTGTGTGTGTGTGTGTGTGTGTGTGTGTGTGTGTGTGTGTGTGTGTGTGTGTGTGTCAGCTACTTGGGTAGGGACATGAAGCACTGGTTGGACAGAGAGGGTGTTGGAGGTTTTGGCTTGACCACTTGGTTGAGATCTTAACCCTATAGCTGTGCCACTGGGGAGTCTGACTGGGGATCTGGAGAGAGAGAAATAAACTAGCCCCAAACTGTGATCTCTGTGTGCTCTTAAGGGAAATTGTACTTTACTGTGAGTGTACTTGTCATCCTCCCAATGTGCACGTCCCTCACTGATGTTACTGGTGAGGATTGAGGCTCCTAGATTACTGGGCCAATGTAGGGGCATCACAGTGTATAACAGGGATGTATATATAAATGTAGCTGTGTATGTATGATATGTGTAGAATGGCGTGTGTGTTGTACTTTAAGAAACATTTCCAAGGACAGCACATGCATATAAATAGCAAGCATGTGCTAGCTTCAGTGCCATCTTCAGAGTGCAGCCAGAGAGTGGAGTGAGCATGTATGAATGTGATAGCTAGTTTGTTTATAAGTTTATCTAAGTTAAAGTTATTAAGCCTCTTGAACAGAACCCATAGATGTTTGTCTGTTTTATCCTGACCAGATGAGTGACAATATGTACATGTGTTATGTAGTTGTATGGAGAGACACTGAGATGGATGCTTATATTGATATATATATATATATATATATATATATATATATATATATATATATATATATATATATATATCGGTATATATGTATTTGTAAATACATAGAGATGGACATACTATCTGTGTGAAAGACAGATAGTGACAGATGGATATGTATACATATATTATGTATGTATGTATACACATATCTATACATAACAGATCATTTTGATCAAGGAGCAACAGAGTTGTGCTCAGTTTAGTTATATGTATGAGCATGCCCAGTGTGATTGTCAATACATATAAAGTGACGCCAGCCCACACTTACCTGCACTCCTGTCCGTGTGTTTATGTATTACAGACAATGACACATGTCCCTGTTTCTGCAGTACTGCACTTCATTCAAAATGTCCATGGCATTTGTCAGCTGTCTGATGTAATTACTATGTGACAGAGGGTAGTAATGTTACACCACACACAGACTTACAGTATGTATAAAAATATACTTTATACCTCACATCCAAAATATATGGATACTTTCAGATTAGAACCATCAACATCACTTATGCTAACTCCCCTAGTCCACTGAGCCACACAAGCTGCCAGATAGAAAGGAGTCATTCATCACACAATCAACAGCATACATATGTATGTTATTATTCCTGCATTAAGTGAGACATAGAAATGTATGATCAGTTTCTATGTTACTGCCCTGAAATTGCCTGGCCTGCTGATATACCATTGATGAGTTATTGTTACACCAGTTATATGGGAACACTGTTGTACTGATGGTAGGGGAACAACACCACATGTTCTGCTGGGATACACAGTAGTCCAAATATCATGTGACCCCACTTTTTAACATTTCTCTTGACTGATGTAGTGAATATTCCAACCACAAGGCCTAGTGAATATTAAGGAACATATACTAGTGGACTGGGTAGCTGTAGTCCCATGTGGATGTTACTTCTGTCCAAATAGCCCACTAAATTTACTTGCATTAATGCAGCAAATCCATACATACAATACCATTTCATAGTAATCCTTTCAAGTACTGTGTAGGTTAGAGACTTACCTTGTGAATGCAGCAGTTGGCAGAACTGTATGTAAGGGCTGACTCTGTCTGATGCAAGCAGTACACAGCCAATACATGGCTAGGTACAGGTTGTGTGAGTTGCCTGGTATCAATTTTAATATATGTATGTGAGCAGGAGTAAAGTGTCAGCCCCTGGGTCCTCAGGTTGTCAGTGAATGTGCTATGCATTGTCTCCTATCCAAAGCCAGGGGATACTGATCATGCCTACATCTGCCTACAGGGACATCACCAGGGGTTTCACCCTCCAAGTCCTCCTATGACTGTGGCTGTGGTGACCTAGGCACTTGTGGGGGGCTATGTATCCCTTCCCCTTTGCTGATCCTGCTACAGATGTTTCTGCAGGATCATATTGTGTAGCATGGCACATAATGTGAACATATGTGCACATGTGGCTGGAGAGTACTGCAGGGCTCCACCAGATATATCGAGGCACTGAAACTGTCATTTCAGCACCCCAAGCACATGCTCTTTGATGTTCCTAGTTTGTATGTGTGTCTCATTATGACATTCTTTCTTGGGTGTGTGCCCATTTCTGATGGGTGCCATCATCCATGTTTCCAGGGTATAGTCAGCATCCCCCAGTAGACGGCCATGTGGGATGTCCTCCTTAGCAAGCAGCTGGTACAGCTATGATGTGTGCCAGATACAGGAGTTGTGATAACTGCCAGGGCTGACAGCACACTCATTCAGGATAATTCCCTGGGAATTGCACATGATCTATCAGTTTATGGAGTGGTACCCCTTCCGGTTGACGTACATTCTGCCCTCCTCACTGGGTGGTGCCTTGATGCATACATGAGTGAAATCTATGGCACCCAGTACTTCAGGGTATTGTGCGACATGGTAGAAGTGTTGCATATTGCTGGCCTTCATCTCAGGGGTGAGGGGAAAAGAAATGTGCTCACTTAGATGTGGTAGCATGGCATTCAGGAACTGGTGTAGTACCCAGGATGCAGATAAATGTCAGACCCACATTATGTCCTCAGTTGGTCTTTGGAAAGTACCTGTAGCTAGCATCCTAAGGGATACACATACCTTTGTTTCTACTGGGATGGGTTCCCCTCTGTTGGCTCTGGGTCTGAGTTGAGGGTGATGGAACTCAGTGAATTCTTGTAATATGCCCCTGTCCACACTGCAGCACTCTGCAGTCTTCAGTTCATGTAGCTTCTGGAATGTTACTCTGGACCTGAACACTTCTACTTCTCAGCCTAGGCCTATTGTCTGCAGCACCAACAGCACAGACTTCAGCATCTAGCACATACAGATGTAGCAGACCTGCAGCAGCCCCTAGCATTATCTCAATTAAAATTTCCAAGTCTGTACTCCAATGGTGCAGACTATTGGGGCAAATCAGAAGGTAGGATGTATGCATACTTTATACAGCTCTGCTGTAGGTGCAGAATGTGTGATTAGCTAACTATGATGCATGCCACCTGCTTACAATATGATAAAATAATTTAATGGTCCTATTTCAGTGTGTGATGCTACGCATAGGGCTACGGTGTGCAGCATGCCTTAAACATGTCAAAACTTCTAATTGCATACATCTGGTTTTCAGACATGCTCAGCCAGGCAGCACACAGTGCAAACATGAGAAGTGATGCTTAAAAGAGCTTAGAAGTCACTGGACACCCCCCCCCGATGCCAGCTACATCCTGTGTAAACATCAACATGGGTCTAAGAGCCTACATTAAGGGTATATGCTGACATGATTTCTCCTTTCTGCTATTCAGTAACTCCACCTCATTTGCATAAATGTCTGTGCTCACAGCTTGGAAACTACATGCTTCATAGGCCTATCACATTAGCAACATCAGCAATGCTCTATTGTACAGACCCTATGCAAGGTCCTGTAATACATTTTTGTCACATCATATTAAATGTTTTTGTTTTCCAATTTTGTGCACACTTTCTGACATACAGGATAATAATTTTGCTCATATATGTATGTGCTATTACCTTTTCAGGAGGTTTATGTCCATATATCTATAGTTTTACACCCCTTTTGTCTGTCTACACTTCTGTACACGGAACTTTTCCACGAACACTATGGACACTGACACGGGGTCTGAACATATGCCTTTCTGCTTGTTGGATCACTCTGCCTGCTTCATTTGCATGAGACTCACCTGCTTATGAGGAGATTTGCATGCCACTGAAATTTTCATATTTGCAAGTGCGTGCATGCCGCTCAGCAGTGTTTACTGAATCTCAAAATGTTCACACCTGTATAAGCATCATGGCGTGATGCCTACATGGAAAAAAGGTGTAGGCTTTATTGAATTCCCCCAACTATCTCAGCCTGAAATTGACCATTATCTCCACAATTTTTCTCACTCCCACATCACACCCAACAGCCTAGGATTCAAGAACTGCTTTTCCTGCTTCTCTCTCTCTCTCTCTCTCTCTCTCTCTCTATCCTAACTTGTCTCCTATTTCAAAAAAAAACTGAAATCCAAGGACACACATTCTGCTACATTTCCTAGCTTGCATGTTTTATGACCACTTTTACTCTGACATCTGTGGTGAATGCCTTGAGGACACTGACATTCTGTTAAACAAAATTGTTAGCTGTGCTACTGTCAATACAGATAATCTTCAACCTCTCCACAAAAACTGATTAAAGCTTCAAAAAACTGCACCATCACCCCTAATAAACCAGACAGTCAAAATGGTCCAGCATTACAAATACCTAGCAATGGCCATATTGCAACTTTTAACACCATTTTCGAATCACAGAAGCTAAGGTTAATAGTCTAGTCATTAGTGCTAAGAAAATCTAACACTTTCTTTCCCTTGAAGATAGAGTAGCAATAAGCAAGTTTGTTCTACTGCCTCACTTTGGGAATTGTCTCTCTACCAATGCAACAGAAAAGATTCTAGCAATCCCAACAAGAGAGCTCCATGTTATGTAAATCCAACTGATTCCTACTCAGTCTTAGAACCACATGGCTTGTTGTAGGCCTATTTTATAAAATAATAACATGACTCATCTCCTTTCTTGGCCTGAAGACTTTCAGAAAGATCTACCCCAAGGTGACCATTTCATTACAGGACATAAACTGGGACACTTGAGAGCCGCCCTGAGAACCCAGGTCTGCAATCCCATTCTCCCACCCCCATGGGAGTGGAGATAGGGCAGCCATGTCATCTCTCTCTGAGGTAGGCAGGTTGACCTGCTGTCCTTCACCAGGCACTGTGGGGATGCCACTCTGTGAATAGCACCACCCAGGAGGCAAGAGGCCACATGCCAGGAGGCTTGAAGAGATGCACATTCATCAGCGCCTGGCACCGTGGGATTGAGAGACTGAGATGTGCTGCAAAAAGTGCATGGATGTAAAGACCCAGGGCCATCTCCCCTGCAAGTTTGAAAGCCTTATGTGCAAGGAAAAGTGGAGAACCAGTGTCACGGAAGTCTGGATGAGGGACTGTCTGAGGCATCATGGCCAAGCAGAGTTCCTTGAGGCTGGAAAGATCCCCTGAGAGGCTCCAAGAGCATGCATGACACTACATAATTTGGCAGCAGTTAGGAGATATGTAACCCTGAAAAACAGGTTTCTCTCCTGGGTAGAAGTGGAACCCCAGAGGGCATCAGTCCTGATGGAAGTCTGGAAGGAAGATAGAAATGGAAAGTGACTGGTACAGGACAGTTCTCACCTGGGTGAGGAGGTATGGATCATGCCCCCTCTGGGATGGAAGTCTGGAAGGGGGAGAGAGTTAGATAGTGGCAGGGCTGGGTGGGCTCCTGCCTGGGTGAGGGGGGTCAGGCAGAGCTTCCCATGATGGAAGTCCTTGAGGAAGCGGTAGGGTGGATGGCAGAGGGGCCTGGAGAGCTCCAGCCACAGTGAAGGCATCCAACTTCACCCCATAACTGACAGCATCCTTGAAAAATCTCAGAGTCCTCAGAGCTGCTCTGGATGGGAAAGCAGGGGGACTCTTAAGCCTTCATGAGAGTGGATCTGCCCCTTAATGGCTGAGGGGAGTTCTGGAGGAGTGGATGGGATTGGAGGGAAGCTCCTCTGAGAGGGTCCGAGGGAATGAGCAATCTGGCATGATTTGGCAGCGTGCAAGAGACATGCAGATGGCGGAGTCCCCTGAGATGGGGAGCCGTGGCTGGGGAATGTCTCTTGGCCAGGTCACAGGAGAGGACTGTAGGGTTTGCCCCTGACAGAAGTCAGTACAGAAGTGCCAGCCAGATGGCTGTAGGGCCTGGAGAGCTCCTACCTGGGTGTGAGGGGTAAAGTAGAACCCCGCACGAAGGAAGTCCTTGATGGAGCAACCGACTGATGGTGGCAGGGCCTGGAAGACTCCTGCAGGACAAAGGCAACTGATCTTACCCCATACCCAATGACATCTCCAAAAAATCACAAATGTCCCCAGAGCTGCTTAGGATGGGAAAGCAGGGGGACTGGCAACCGTGGGAAGCCAAGTCATCATTCAGATTGAGCGGTCTAAACTGGGACATTTCTGTTCCCCAAAGACAATGTTTGGGATTCTGGGACAGAGACTTCTAAACTGGGACTGTCCTGGAAAAACTGGGACTGCTGGTCACCTTGATGTACCCCTTATGATCTAAGATGCTTCCTTCTTGTACCTCTCTAACCTCCAAATGCCTTGTAGCAAACTAAACACAAAGGTTCCATCATCCTCCATAGTGTCACCAAATGTTTACAGTTCCCTCTCTTCATAGTTAAAATCCATCCCCTGTAAAATTTAATTTTGAATAAAAGCATTTTTGATCAAACAATGACGATGTAAATGCATTCAAATAAATATAGGCATCACCAAAATATGGAAAATTCACAGCATGACTTACTGCCACCATATCAATATAGTAAATTCACAGCATGACTTACTGCCACCATATCAATATAGTAAATTCACAGCATGACTTACTGCCACCATATCAATATAGTAAATTCACAGCATGACTTACTGCCACCATATCAATATAGTAAATTCACAGCATGACTTACTGCCACCATATCAATATAGTAAATTCACAGCATGACTTACTGCCACCATATCAATATAGTAAATTCACAGCATGACTTACTGCCACCATATCAATATAGTAAATTCACAGCATGACTTACTGCCACCATATCAATATAGTAAATTCACAGCATGACTTACTGCCACCATATCAATATAGTAAATTCACAGCATGACTTACTGCCACCATATCAATATAGTAAATTCACAGCATGACTTACTGCCACCATATCAATATAGTAAATTCACAGCATGACTTACTGCCACCATATCAATATAGTAAATTCACAGCATGACTTACTGCCACCATATCAATATAGTAAATTCACAGCATGACTTACTGCCACCATATCAATATAGTAAATTCACAGCATGACTTACTGCCACCATATCAATATAGTAAATTCACAGCATGACTTACTGCCACCATATCAATATAGTAAATTCACAGCATGACTTACTGCCACCATATCAATATAGTAAATTCACAGCATGACTTACTGCCACCATATCAATATAGTAAATTCACAGCATGACTTACTGCCACCATATCAATATAGTAAATTCACAGCATGACTTACTGCCACCATATCAATATAGTAAATTCACAGCATGACTTACTGCCACCATATCAATATAGTAAATTCACAGCATGACTTACTGCCACCATATCAATATAGTAAATTCACAGCATGACTTACTGCCACCATATCAATATAGTAAATTCACAGCATGACTTACTGCCACCATATCAATATAGTAAATTCACAGCATGACTTACTGCCACCATATCAATATAGTAAATTCACAGCATGACTTACTGCCACCATATCAATATAGTAAATTCACAGCATGACTTACTGCCACCATATCAATATAGTAAATTCACAGCATGACTTACTGCCACCATATCAATATAGTAAATTCACAGCATGACTTACTGCCACCATATCAATATAGTAAATTCACAGCATGACTTACTGCCACCATATCAATATAGTAAATTCACAGCATGACTTACTGCCACCATATCAATATAGTAAATTCACAGCATGACTTACTGCCACCATATCAATATAGTAAATTCACAGCATGACTTACTGCCACCATATCAATATAGTAAATTCACAGCATGACTTACTGCCACCATATCAATATAGTAAATTCACAGCATGACTTACTGCCACCATATCAATATAGTAAATTCACAGCATGACTTACTGCCACCATATCAATATAGTAAATTCACAGCATGACTTACTGCCACCATATCAATATAGTAAATTCACAGCATGACTTACTGCCACCATATCAATATAGTAAATTCACAGCATGACTTACTGCCACCATATCAATATAGTAAATTCACAGCATGACTTACTGCCACCATATCAATATAGTAAATTCACAGCATGACTTACTGCCACCATATCAATATAGTAAATTCACAGCATGACTTACTGCCACCATATCAATATAGTAAATTCACAGCATGACTTACTGCCACCATATCAATATAGTAAATTCACAGCATGACTTACTGCCACCATATCAATATAGTAAATTCACAGCATGACTTACTGCCACCATATCAATATAGTAAATTCACAGCATGACTTACTGCCACCATATCAATATAGTAAATTCACAGCATGACTTACTGCCACCATATCAATATAGTAAATTCACAGCATGACTTACTGCCACCATATCAATATAGTAAATTCACAGCATGACTTACTGCCACCATATCAATATAGTAAATTCACAGCATGACTTACTGCCACCATATCAATATAGTAAATTCACAGCATGACTTACTGCCACCATATCAATATAGTAAATTCACAGCATGACTTACTGCCACCATATCAATATAGTAAATTCACAGCATGACTTACTGCCACCATATCAATATAGTAAATTCACAGCATGACTTACTGCCACCATATCAATATAGTAAATTCACAGCATGACTTACTGCCACCATATCAATATAGTAAATTCACAGCATGACTTACTGCCACCATATCAATATAGTAAATTCACAGCATGACTTACTGCCACCATATCAATATAGTAAATTCACAGCATGACTTACTGCCACCATATCAATATAGTAAATTCACAGCATGACTTACTGCCACCATATCAATATAGTAAATTCACAGCATGACTTACTGCCACCATATCAATATAGTAAATTCACAGCATGACTTACTGCCACCATATCAATATAGTAAATTCACAGCATGACTTACTGCCACCATATCAATATAGTAAATTCACAGCATGACTTACTGCCACCATATCAATATAGTAAATTCACAGCATGACTTACTGCCACCATATCAATATAGTAAATTCACAGCATGACTTACTGCCACCATATCAATATAGTAAATTCACAGCATGACTTACTGCCACCATATCAATATAGTAAATTCACAGCATGACTTACTGCCACCATATCAATATAGTAAATTCACAGCATGACTTACTGCCACCATATCAATATAGTAAATTCACAGCATGACTTACTGCCACCATATCAATATAGTAAATTCACAGCATGACTTACTGCCACCATATCAATATAGTAAATTCACAGCATGACTTACTGCCACCATATCAATATAGTAAATTCACAGCATGACTTACTGCCACCATATCAATATAGTAAATTCACAGCATGACTTACTGCCACCATATCAATATAGTAAATTCACAGCATGACTTACTGCCACCATATCAATATAGTAAATTCACAGCATGACTTACTGCCACCATATCAATATAGTAAATTCACAGCATGACTTACTGCCACCATATCAATATAGTAAATTCACAGCATGACTTACTGCCACCATATCAATATAGTAAATTCACAGCATGACTTACTGCCACCATATCAATATAGTAAATTCACAGCATGACTTACTGCCACCATATCAATATAGTAAATTCACAGCATGACTTACTGCCACCATATCAATATAGTAAATTCACAGCATGACTTACTGCCACCATATCAATATAGTAAATTCACAGCATGACTTACTGCCACCATATCAATATAGTAAATTCACAGCATGACTTACTGCCACCATATCAATATAGTAAATTCACAGCATGACTTACTGCCACCATATCAATATAGTAAATTCACAGCATGACTTACTGCCACCATATCAATATAGTAAATTCACAGCATGACTTACTGCCACCATATCAATATAGTAAATTCACAGCATGACTTACTGCCACCATATCAATATAGTAAATTCACAGCATGACTTACTGCCACCATATCAATATAGTAAATTCACAGCATGACTTACTGCCACCATATCAATATAGTAAATTCACAGCATGACTTACTGCCACCATATCAATATAGTAAATTCACAGCATGACTTACTGCCACCATATCAATATAGTAAATTCACAGCATGACTTACTGCCACCATATCAATATAGTAAATTCACAGCATGACTTACTGCCACCATATCAATATAGTAAATTCACAGCATGACTTACTGCCACCATATCAATATAGTAAATTCACAGCATGACTTACTGCCACCATATCAATATAGTAAATTCACAGCATGACTTACTGCCACCATATCAATATAGTAAATTCACAGCATGACTTACTGCCACCATATCAATATAGTAAATTCACAGCATGACTTACTGCCACCATATCAATATAGTAAATTCACAGCATGACTTACTGCCACCATATCAATATAGTAAATTCACAGCATGACTTACTGCCACCATATCAATATAGTAAATTCACAGCATGACTTACTGCCACCATATCAATATAGTAAATTCACAGCATGACTTACTGCCACCATATCAATATAGTAAATTCACAGCATGACTTACTGCCACCATATCAATATAGTAAATTCACAGCATGACTTACTGCCACCATATCAATATAGTAAATTCACAGCATGACTTACTGCCACCATATCAATATAGTAAATTCACAGCATGACTTACTGCCACCATATCAATATAGTAAATTCACAGCATGACTTACTGCCACCATATCAATATAGTAAATTCACAGCATGACTTACTGCCACCATATCAATATAGTAAATTCACAGCATGACTTACTGCCACCATATCAATATAGTAAATTCACAGCATGACTTACTGCCACCATATCAATATAGTAAATTCACAGCATGACTTACTGCCACCATATCAATATAGTAAATTCACAGCATGACTTACTGCCACCATATCAATATAGTAAATTCACAGCATGACTTACTGCCACCATATCAATATAGTAAATTCACAGCATGACTTACTGCCACCATATCAATATAGTAAATTCACAGCATGACTTACTGCCACCATATCAATATAGTAAATTCACAGCATGACTTACTGCCACCATATCAATATAGTAAATTCACAGCATGACTTACTGCCACCATATCAATATAGTAAATTCACAGCATGACTTACTGCCACCATATCAATATAGTAAATTCACAGCATGACTTACTGCCACCATATCAATATAGTAAATTCACAGCATGACTTACTGCCACCATATCAATATAGTAAATTCACAGCATGACTTACTGCCACCATATCAATATAGTAAATTCACAGCATGACTTACTGCCACCATATCAATATAGTAAATTCACAGCATGACTTACTGCCACCATATCAATATAGTAAATTCACAGCATGACTTACTGCCACCATATCAATATAGTAAATTCACAGCATGACTTACTGCCACCATATCAATATAGTAAATTCACAGCATGACTTACTGCCACCATATCAATATAGTAAATTCACAGCATGACTTACTGCCACCATATCAATATAGTAAATTCACAGCATGACTTACTGCCACCATATCAATATAGTAAATTCACAGCATGACTTACTGCCACCATATCAATATAGTAAATTCACAGCATGACTTACTGCCACCATATCAATATAGTAAATTCACAGCATGACTTACTGCCACCATATCAATATAGTAAATTCACAGCATGACTTACTGCCACCATATCAATATAGTAAATTCACAGCATGACTTACTGCCACCATATCAATATAGTAAATTCACAGCATGACTTACTGCCACCATATCAATATAGTAAATTCACAGCATGACTTACTGCCACCATATCAATATAGTAAATTCACAGCATGACTTACTGCCACCATATCAATATAGTAAATTCACAGCATGACTTACTGCCACCATATCAATATAGTAAATTCACAGCATGACTTACTGCCACCATATCAATATAGTAAATTCACAGCATGACTTACTGCCACCATATCAATATAGTAAATTCACAGCATGACTTACTGCCACCATATCAATATAGTAAATTCACAGCATGACTTACTGCCACCATATCAATATAGTAAATTCACAGCATGACTTACTGCCACCATATCAATATAGTAAATTCACAGCATGACTTACTGCCACCATATCAATATAGTAAATTCACAGCATGACTTACTGCCACCATATCAATATAGTAAATTCACAGCATGACTTACTGCCACCATATCAATATAGTAAATTCACAGCATGACTTACTGCCACCATATCAATATAGTAAATTCACAGCATGACTTACTGCCACCATATCAATATAGTAAATTCACAGCATGACTTACTGCCACCATATCAATATAGTAAATTCACAGCATGACTTACTGCCACCATATCAATATAGTAAATTCACAGCATGACTTACTGCCACCATATCAATATAGTAAATTCACAGCATGACTTACTGCCACCATATCAATATAGTAAATTCACAGCATGACTTACTGCCACCATATCAATATAGTAAATTCACAGCATGACTTACTGCCACCATATCAATATAGTAAATTCACAGCATGACTTACTGCCACCATATCAATATAGTAAATTCACAGCATGACTTACTGCCACCATATCAATATAGTAAATTCACAGCATGACTTACTGCCACCATATCAATATAGTAAATTCACAGCATGACTTACTGCCACCATATCAATATAGTAAATTCACAGCATGACTTACTGCCACCATATCAATATAGTAAATTCACAGCATGACTTACTGCCACCATATCAATATAGTAAATTCACAGCATGACTTACTGCCACCATATCAATATAGTAAATTCACAGCATGACTTACTGCCACCATATCAATATAGTAAATTCACAGCATGACTTACTGCCACCATATCAATATAGTAAATTCACAGCATGACTTACTGCCACCATATCAATATAGTAAATTCACAGCATGACTTACTGCCACCATATCAATATAGTAAATTCACAGCATGACTTACTGCCACCATATCAATATAGTAAATTCACAGCATGACTTACTGCCACCATATCAATATAGTAAATTCACAGCATGACTTACTGCCACCATATCAATATAGTAAATTCACAGCATGACTTACTGCCACCATATCAATATAGTAAATTCACAGCATGACTTACTGCCACCATATCAATATAGTAAATTCACAGCATGACTTACTGCCACCATATCAATATAGTAAATTCACAGCATGACTTACTGCCACCATATCAATATAGTAAATTCACAGCATGACTTACTGCCACCATATCAATATAGTAAATTCACAGCATGACTTACTGCCACCATATCAATATAGTAAATTCACAGCATGACTTACTGCCACCATATCAATATAGTAAATTCACAGCATGACTTACTGCCACCATATCAATATAGTAAATTCACAGCATGACTTACTGCCACCATATCAATATAGTAAATTCACAGCATGACTTACTGCCACCATATCAATATAGTAAATTCACAGCATGACTTACTGCCACCATATCAATATAGTAAATTCACAGCATGACTTACTGCCACCATATCAATATAGTAAATTCACAGCATGACTTACTGCCACCATATCAATATAGTAAATTCACAGCATGACTTACTGCCACCATATCAATATAGTAAATTCACAGCATGACTTACTGCCACCATATCAATATAGTAAATTCACAGCATGACTTACTGCCACCATATCAATATAGTAAATTCACAGCATGACTTACTGCCACCATATCAATATAGTAAATTCACAGCATGACTTACTGCCACCATATCAATATAGTAAATTCACAGCATGACTTACTGCCACCATATCAATATAGTAAATTCACAGCATGACTTACTGCCACCATATCAATATAGTAAATTCACAGCATGACTTACTGCCACCATATCAATATAGTAAATTCACAGCATGACTTACTGCCACCATATCAATATAGTAAATTCACAGCATGACTTACTGCCACCATATCAATATAGTAAATTCACAGCATGACTTACTGCCACCATATCAATATAGTAAATTCACAGCATGACTTACTGCCACCATATCAATATAGTAAATTCACAGCATGACTTACTGCCACCATATCAATATAGTAAATTCACAGCATGACTTACTGCCACCATATCAATATAGTAAATTCACAGCATGACTTACTGCCACCATATCAATATAGTAAATTCACAGCATGACTTACTGCCACCATATCAATATAGTAAATTCACAGCATGACTTACTGCCACCATATCAATATAGTAAATTCACAGCATGACTTACTGCCACCATATCAATATAGTAAATTCACAGCATGACTTACTGCCACCATATCAATATAGTAAATTCACAGCATGACTTACTGCCACCATATCAATATAGTAAATTCACAGCATGACTTACTGCCACCATATCAATATAGTAAATTCACAGCATGACTTACTGCCACCATATCAATATAGTAAATTCACAGCATGACTTACTGCCACCATATCAATATAGTAAATTCACAGCATGACTTACTGCCACCATATCAATATAGTAAATTCACAGCATGACTTACTGCCACCATATCAATATAGTAAATTCACAGCATGACTTACTGCCACCATATCAATATAGTAAATTCACAGCATGACTTACTGCCACCATATCAATATAGTAAATTCACAGCATGACTTACTGCCACCATATCAATATAGTAAATTCACAGCATGACTTACTGCCACCATATCAATATAGTAAATTCACAGCATGACTTACTGCCACCATATCAATATAGTAAATTCACAGCATGACTTACTGCCACCATATCAATATAGTAAATTCACAGCATGACTTACTGCCACCATATCAATATAGTAAATTCACAGCATGACTTACTGCCACCATATCAATATAGTAAATTCACAGCATGACTTACTGCCACCATATCAATATAGTAAATTCACAGCATGACTTACTGCCACCATATCAATATAGTAAATTCACAGCATGACTTACTGCCACCATATCAATATAGTAAATTCACAGCATGACTTACTGCCACCATATCAATATAGTAAATTCACAGCATGACTTACTGCCACCATATCAATATAGTAAATTCACAGCATGACTTACTGCCACCATATCAATATAGTAAATTCACAGCATGACTTACTGCCACCATATCAATATAGTAAATTCACAGCATGACTTACTGCCACCATATCAATATAGTAAATTCACAGCATGACTTACTGCCACCATATCAATATAGTAAATTCACAGCATGACTTACTGCCACCATATCAATATAGTAAATTCACAGCATGACTTACTGCCACCATATCAATATAGTAAATTCACAGCATGACTTACTGCCACCATATCAATATAGTAAATTCACAGCATGACTTACTGCCACCATATCAATATAGTAAATTCACAGCATGACTTACTGCCACCATATCAATATAGTAAATTCACAGCATGACTTACTGCCACCATATCAATATAGTAAATTCACAGCATGACTTACTGCCACCATATCAATATAGTAAATTCACAGCATGACTTACTGCCACCATATCAATATAGTAAATTCACAGCATGACTTACTGCCACCATATCAATATAGTAAATTCACAGCATGACTTACTGCCACCATATCAATATAGTAAATTCACAGCATGACTTACTGCCACCATATCAATATAGTAAATTCACAGCATGACTTACTGCCACCATATCAATATAGTAAATTCACAGCATGACTTACTGCCACCATATCAATATAGTAAATTCACAGCATGACTTACTGCCACCATATCAATATAGTAAATTCACAGCATGACTTACTGCCACCATATCAATATAGTAAATTCACAGCATGACTTACTGCCACCATATCAATATAGTAAATTCACAGCATGACTTACTGCCACCATATCAATATAGTAAATTCACAGCATGACTTACTGCCACCATATCAATATAGTAAATTCACAGCATGACTTACTGCCACCATATCAATATAGTAAATTCACAGCATGACTTACTGCCACCATATCAATATAGTAAATTCACAGCATGACTTACTGCCACCATATCAATATAGTAAATTCACAGCATGACTTACTGCCACCATATCAATATAGTAAATTCACAGCATGACTTACTGCCACCATATCAATATAGTAAATTCACAGCATGACTTACTGCCACCATATCAATATAGTAAATTCACAGCATGACTTACTGCCACCATATCAATATAGTAAATTCACAGCATGACTTACTGCCACCATATCAATATAGTAAATTCACAGCATGACTTACTGCCACCATATCAATATAGTAAATTCACAGCATGACTTACTGCCACCATATCAATATAGTAAATTCACAGCATGACTTACTGCCACCATATCAATATAGTAAATTCACAGCATGACTTACTGCCACCATATCAATATAGTAAATTCACAGCATGACTTACTGCCACCATATCAATATAGTAAATTCACAGCATGACTTACTGCCACCATATCAATATAGTAAATTCACAGCATGACTTACTGCCACCATATCAATATAGTAAATTCACAGCATGACTTACTGCCACCATATCAATATAGTAAATTCACAGCATGACTTACTGCC
Organism: Protopterus annectens; assembly: GCF_019279795.1. Lineage (NCBI taxonomy): Eukaryota > Metazoa > Chordata > Ceratodontiformes > Protopteridae > Protopterus > Protopterus annectens. The sequence goes on along the minus strand of NC_056740.1, from coordinate 466,724,403 downwards.
ACCATATCAATATAGTAAATTCACAGCATGACTTACTGCCACCATATCAATATAGTAAATTCACAGCATGACTTACTGCCACCATATCAATATAGTAAATTCACAGCATGACTTACTGCCACCATATCAATATAGTAAATTCACAGCATGACTTACTGCCACCATATCAATATAGTAAATTCACAGCATGACTTACTGCCACCATATCAATATAGTAAATTCACAGCATGACTTACTGCCACCATATCAATATAGTAAATTCACAGCATGACTTACTGCCACCATATCAATATAGTAAATTCACAGCATGACTTACTGCCACCATATCAATATAGTAAATTCACAGCATGACTTACTGCCACCATATCAATATAGTAAATTCACAGCATGACTTACTGCCACCATATCAATATAGTAAATTCACAGCATGACTTACTGCCACCATATCAATATAGTAAATTCACAGCATGACTTACTGCCACCATATCAATATAGTAAATTCACAGCATGACTTACTGCCACCATATCAATATAGTAAATTCACAGCATGACTTACTGCCACCATATCAATATAGTAAATTCACAGCATGACTTACTGCCACCATATCAATATAGTAAATTCACAGCATGACTTACTGCCACCATATCAATATAGTAAATTCACAGCATGACTTACTGCCACCATATCAATATAGTAAATTCACAGCATGACTTACTGCCACCATATCAATATAGTAAATTCACAGCATGACTTACTGCCACCATATCAATATAGTAAATTCACAGCATGACTTACTGCCACCATATCAATATAGTAAATTCACAGCATGACTTACTGCCACCATATCAATATAGTAAATTCACAGCATGACTTACTGCCACCATATCAATATAGTAAATTCACAGCATGACTTACTGCCACCATATCAATATAGTAAATTCACAGCATGACTTACTGCCACCATATCAATATAGTAAATTCACAGCATGACTTACTGCCACCATATCAATATAGTAAATTCACAGCATGACTTACTGCCACCATATCAATATAGTAAATTCACAGCATGACTTACTGCCACCATATCAATATAGTAAATTCACAGCATGACTTACTGCCACCATATCAATATAGTAAATTCACAGCATGACTTACTGCCACCATATCAATATAGTAAATTCACAGCATGACTTACTGCCACCATATCAATATAGTAAATTCACAGCATGACTTACTGCCACCATATCAATATAGTAAATTCACAGCATGACTTACTGCCACCATATCAATATAGTAAATTCACAGCATGACTTACTGCCACCATATCAATATAGTAAATTCACAGCATGACTTACTGCCACCATATCAATATAGTAAATTCACAGCATGACTTACTGCCACCATATCAATATAGTAAATTCACAGCATGACTTACTGCCACCATATCAATATAGTAAATTCACAGCATGACTTACTGCCACCATATCAATATAGTAAATTCACAGCATGACTTACTGCCACCATATCAATATAGTAAATTCACAGCATGACTTACTGCCACCATATCAATATAGTAAATTCACAGCATGACTTACTGCCACCATATCAATATAGTAAATTCACAGCATGACTTACTGCCACCATATCAATATAGTAAATTCACAGCATGACTTACTGCCACCATATCAATATAGTAAATTCACAGCATGACTTACTGCCACCATATCAATATAGTAAATTCACAGCATGACTTACTGCCACCATATCAATATAGTAAATTCACAGCATGACTTACTGCCACCATATCAATATAGTAAATTCACAGCATGACTTACTGCCACCATATCAATATAGTAAATTCACAGCATGACTTACTGCCACCATATCAATATAGTAAATTCACAGCATGACTTACTGCCACCATATCAATATAGTAAATTCACAGCATGACTTACTGCCACCATATCAATATAGTAAATTCACAGCATGACTTACTGCCACCATATCAATATAGTAAATTCACAGCATGACTTACTGCCACCATATCAATATAGTAAATTCACAGCATGACTTACTGCCACCATATCAATATAGTAAATTCACAGCATGACTTACTGCCACCATATCAATATAGTAAATTCACAGCATGACTTACTGCCACCATATCAATATAGTAAATTCACAGCATGACTTACTGCCACCATATCAATATAGTAAATTCACAGCATGACTTACTGCCACCATATCAATATAGTAAATTCACAGCATGACTTACTGCCACCATATCAATATAGTAAATTCACAGCATGACTTACTGCCACCATATCAATATAGTAAATTCACAGCATGACTTACTGCCACCATATCAATATAGTAAATTCACAGCATGACTTACTGCCACCATATCAATATAGTAAATTCACAGCATGACTTACTGCCACCATATCAATATAGTAAATTCACAGCATGACTTACTGCCACCATATCAATATAGTAAATTCACAGCATGACTTACTGCCACCATATCAATATAGTAAATTCACAGCATGACTTACTGCCACCATATCAATATAGTAAATTCACAGCATGACTTACTGCCACCATATCAATATAGTAAATTCACAGCATGACTTACTGCCACCATATCAATATAGTAAATTCACAGCATGACTTACTGCCACCATATCAATATAGTAAATTCACAGCATGACTTACTGCCACCATATCAATATAGTAAATTCACAGCATGACTTACTGCCACCATATCAATATAGTAAATTCACAGCATGACTTACTGCCACCATATCAATATAGTAAATTCACAGCATGACTTACTGCCACCATATCAATATAGTAAATTCACAGCATGACTTACTGCCACCATATCAATATAGTAAATTCACAGCATGACTTACTGCCACCATATCAATATAGTAAATTCACAGCATGACTTACTGCCACCATATCAATATAGTAAATTCACAGCATGACTTACTGCCACCATATCAATATAGTAAATTCACAGCATGACTTACTGCCACCATATCAATATAGTAAATTCACAGCATGACTTACTGCCACCATATCAATATAGTAAATTCACAGCATGACTTACTGCCACCATATCAATATAGTAAATTCACAGCATGACTTACTGCCACCATATCAATATAGTAAATTCACAGCATGACTTACTGCCACCATATCAATATAGTAAATTCACAGCATGACTTACTGCCACCATATCAATATAGTAAATTCACAGCATGACTTACTGCCACCATATCAATATAGTAAATTCACAGCATGACTTACTGCCACCATATCAATATAGTAAATTCACAGCATGACTTACTGCCACCATATCAATATAGTAAATTCACAGCATGACTTACTGCCACCATATCAATATAGTAAATTCACAGCATGACTTACTGCCACCATATCAATATAGTAAATTCACAGCATGACTTACTGCCACCATATCAATATAGTAAATTCACAGCATGACTTACTGCCACCATATCAATATAGTAAATTCACAGCATGACTTACTGCCACCATATCAATATAGTAAATTCACAGCATGACTTACTGCCACCATATCAATATAGTAAATTCACAGCATGACTTACTGCCACCATATCAATATAGTAAATTCACAGCATGACTTACTGCCACCATATCAATATAGTAAATTCACAGCATGACTTACTGCCACCATATCAATATAGTAAATTCACAGCATGACTTACTGCCACCATATCAATATAGTAAATTCACAGCATGACTTACTGCCACCATATCAATATAGTAAATTCACAGCATGACTTACTGCCACCATATCAATATAGTAAATTCACAGCATGACTTACTGCCACCATATCAATATAGTAAATTCACAGCATGACTTACTGCCACCATATCAATATAGTAAATTCACAGCATGACTTACTGCCACCATATCAATATAGTAAATTCACAGCATGACTTACTGCCACCATATCAATATAGTAAATTCACAGCATGACTTACTGCCACCATATCAATATAGTAAATTCACAGCATGACTTACTGCCACCATATCAATATAGTAAATTCACAGCATGACTTACTGCCACCATATCAATATAGTAAATTCACAGCATGACTTACTGCCACCATATCAATATAGTAAATTCACAGCATGACTTACTGCCACCATATCAATATAGTAAATTCACAGCATGACTTACTGCCACCATATCAATATAGTAAATTCACAGCATGACTTACTGCCACCATATCAATATAGTAAATTCACAGCATGACTTACTGCCACCATATCAATATAGTAAATTCACAGCATGACTTACTGCCACCATATCAATATAGTAAATTCACAGCATGACTTACTGCCACCATATCAATATAGTAAATTCACAGCATGACTTACTGCCACCATATCAATATAGTAAATTCACAGCATGACTTACTGCCACCATATCAATATAGTAAATTCACAGCATGACTTACTGCCACCATATCAATATAGTAAATTCACAGCATGACTTACTGCCACCATATCAATATAGTAAATTCACAGCATGACTTACTGCCACCATATCAATATAGTAAATTCACAGCATGACTTACTGCCACCATATCAATATAGTAAATTCACAGCATGACTTACTGCCACCATATCAATATAGTAAATTCACAGCATGACTTACTGCCACCATATCAATATAGTAAATTCACAGCATGACTTACTGCCACCATATCAATATAGTAAATTCACAGCATGACTTACTGCCACCATATCAATATAGTAAATTCACAGCATGACTTACTGCCACCATATCAATATAGTAAATTCACAGCATGACTTACTGCCACCATATCAATATAGTAAATTCACAGCATGACTTACTGCCACCATATCAATATAGTAAATTCACAGCATGACTTACTGCCACCATATCAATATAGTAAATTCACAGCATGACTTACTGCCACCATATCAATATAGTAAATTCACAGCATGACTTACTGCCACCATATCAATATAGTAAATTCACAGCATGACTTACTGCCACCATATCAATATAGTAAATTCACAGCATGACTTACTGCCACCATATCAATATAGTAAATTCACAGCATGACTTACTGCCACCATATCAATATAGTAAATTCACAGCATGACTTACTGCCACCATATCAATATAGTAAATTCACAGCATGACTTACTGCCACCATATCAATATAGTAAATTCACAGCATGACTTACTGCCACCATATCAATATAGTAAATTCACAGCATGACTTACTGCCACCATATCAATATAGTAAATTCACAGCATGACTTACTGCCACCATATCAATATAGTAAATTCACAGCATGACTTACTGCCACCATATCAATATAGTAAATTCACAGCATGACTTACTGCCACCATATCAATATAGTAAATTCACAGCATGACTTACTGCCACCATATCAATATAGTAAATTCACAGCATGACTTACTGCCACCATATCAATATAGTAAATTCACAGCATGACTTACTGCCACCATATCAATATAGTAAATTCACAGCATGACTTACTGCCACCATATCAATATAGTAAATTCACAGCATGACTTACTGCCACCATATCAATATAGTAAATTCACAGCATGACTTACTGCCACCATATCAATATAGTAAATTCACAGCATGACTTACTGCCACCATATCAATATAGTAAATTCACAGCATGACTTACTGCCACCATATCAATATAGTAAATTCACAGCATGACTTACTGCCACCATATCAATATAGTAAATTCACAGCATGACTTACTGCCACCATATCAATATAGTAAATTCACAGCATGACTTACTGCCACCATATCAATATAGTAAATTCACAGCATGACTTACTGCCACCATATCAATATAGTAAATTCACAGCATGACTTACTGCCACCATATCAATATAGTAAATTCACAGCATGACTTACTGCCACCATATCAATATAGTAAATTCACAGCATGACTTACTGCCACCATATCAATATAGTAAATTCACAGCATGACTTACTGCCACCATATCAATATAGTAAATTCACAGCATGACTTACTGCCACCATATCAATATAGTAAATTCACAGCATGACTTACTGCCACCATATCAATATAGTAAATTCACAGCATGACTTACTGCCACCATATCAATATAGTAAATTCACAGCATGACTTACTGCCACCATATCAATATAGTAAATTCACAGCATGACTTACTGCCACCATATCAATATAGTAAATTCACAGCATGACTTACTGCCACCATATCAATATAGTAAATTCACAGCATGACTTACTGCCACCATATCAATATAGTAAATTCACAGCATGACTTACTGCCACCATATCAATATAGTAAATTCACAGCATGACTTACTGCCACCATATCAATATAGTAAATTCACAGCATGACTTACTGCCACCATATCAATATAGTAAATTCACAGCATGACTTACTGCCACCATATCAATATAGTAAATTCACAGCATGACTTACTGCCACCATATCAATATAGTAAATTCACAGCATGACTTACTGCCACCATATCAATATAGTAAATTCACAGCATGACTTACTGCCACCATATCAATATAGTAAATTCACAGCATGACTTACTGCCACCATATCAATATAGTAAATTCACAGCATGACTTACTGCCACCATATCAATATAGTAAATTCACAGCATGACTTACTGCCACCATATCAATATAGTAAATTCACAGCATGACTTACTGCCACCATATCAATATAGTAAATTCACAGCATGACTTACTGCCACCATATCAATATAGTAAATTCACAGCATGACTTACTGCCACCATATCAATATAGTAAATTCACAGCATGACTTACTGCCACCATATCAATATAGTAAATTCACAGCATGACTTACTGCCACCATATCAATATAGTAAATTCACAGCATGACTTACTGCCACCATATCAATATAGTAAATTCACAGCATGACTTACTGCCACCATATCAATATAGTAAATTCACAGCATGACTTACTGCCACCATATCAATATAGTAAATTCACAGCATGACTTACTGCCACCATATCAATATAGTAAATTCACAGCATGACTTACTGCCACCATATCAATATAGTAAATTCACAGCATGACTTACTGCCACCATATCAATATAGTAAATTCACAGCATGACTTACTGCCACCATATCAATATAGTAAATTCACAGCATGACTTACTGCCACCATATCAATATAGTAAATTCACAGCATGACTTACTGCCACCATATCAATATAGTAAATTCACAGCATGACTTACTGCCACCATATCAATATAGTAAATTCACAGCATGACTTACTGCCACCATATCAATATAGTAAATTCACAGCATGACTTACTGCCACCATATCAATATAGTAAATTCACAGCATGACTTACTGCCACCATATCAATATAGTAAATTCACAGCATGACTTACTGCCACCATATCAATATAGTAAATTCACAGCATGACTTACTGCCACCATATCAATATAGTAAATTCACAGCATGACTTACTGCCACCATATCAATATAGTAAATTCACAGCATGACTTACTGCCACCATATCAATATAGTAAATTCACAGCATGACTTACTGCCACCATATCAATATAGTAAATTCACAGCATGACTTACTGCCACCATATCAATATAGTAAATTCACAGCATGACTTACTGCCACCATATCAATATAGTAAATTCACAGCATGACTTACTGCCACCATATCAATATAGTAAATTCACAGCATGACTTACTGCCACCATATCAATATAGTAAATTCACAGCATGACTTACTGCCACCATATCAATATAGTAAATTCACAGCATGACTTACTGCCACCATATCAATATAGTAAATTCACAGCATGACTTACTGCCACCATATCAATATAGTAAATTCACAGCATGACTTACTGCCACCATATCAATATAGTAAATTCACAGCATGACTTACTGCCACCATATCAATATAGTAAATTCACAGCATGACTTACTGCCACCATATCAATATAGTAAATTCACAGCATGACTTACTGCCACCATATCAATATAGTAAATTCACAGCATGACTTACTGCCACCATATCAATATAGTAAATTCACAGCATGACTTACTGCCACCATATCAATATAGTAAATTCACAGCATGACTTACTGCCACCATATCAATATAGTAAATTCACAGCATGACTTACTGCCACCATATCAATATAGTAAATTCACAGCATGACTTACTGCCACCATATCAATATAGTAAATTCACAGCATGACTTACTGCCACCATATCAATATAGTAAATTCACAGCATGACTTACTGCCACCATATCAATATAGTAAATTCACAGCATGACTTACTGCCACCATATCAATATAGTAAATTCACAGCATGACTTACTGCCACCATATCAATATAGTAAATTCACAGCATGACTTACTGCCACCATATCAATATAGTAAATTCACAGCATGACTTACTGCCACCATATCAATATAGTAAATTCACAGCATGACTTACTGCCACCATATCAATATAGTAAATTCACAGCATGACTTACTGCCACCATATCAATATAGTAAATTCACAGCATGACTTACTGCCACCATATCAATATAGTAAATTCACAGCATGACTTACTGCCACCATATCAATATAGTAAATTCACAGCATGACTTACTGCCACCATATCAATATAGTAAATTCACAGCATGACTTACTGCCACCATATCAATATAGTAAATTCACAGCATGACTTACTGCCACCATATCAATATAGTAAATTCACAGCATGACTTACTGCCACCATATCAATATAGTAAATTCACAGCATGACTTACTGCCACCATATCAATATAGTAAATTCACAGCATGACTTACTGCCACCATATCAATATAGTAAATTCACAGCATGACTTACTGCCACCATATCAATATAGTAAATTCACAGCATGACTTACTGCCACCATATCAATATAGTAAATTCACAGCATGACTTACTGCCACCATATCAATATAGTAAATTCACAGCATGACTTACTGCCACCATATCAATATAGTAAATTCACAGCATGACTTACTGCCACCATATCAATATAGTAAATTCACAGCATGACTTACTGCCACCATATCAATATAGTAAATTCACAGCATGACTTACTGCCACCATATCAATATAGTAAATTCACAGCATGACTTACTGCCACCATATCAATATAGTAAATTCACAGCATGACTTACTGCCACCATATCAATATAGTAAATTCACAGCATGACTTACTGCCACCATATCAATATAGTAAATTCACAGCATGACTTACTGCCACCATATCAATATAGTAAATTCACAGCATGACTTACTGCCACCATATCAATATAGTAAATTCACAGCATGACTTACTGCCACCATATCAATATAGTAAATTCACAGCATGACTTACTGCCACCATATCAATATAGTAAATTCACAGCATGACTTACTGCCACCATATCCCAGCTTCTCATCTTTATCCTTCTTTTCCTTCAGGTCCTTAAACTTGTTTCCTTCCTGCTTCTACAGCTTACACTTGTTATATTCTGATTTCTTACTGTCTGTGCTCATCACTACATCTTCTCTCTACTTCTACCAAACTACTGTCATTGATTGTACATAAAGCAGATCTACTGCACTTAATGTAAATATTAATTAACTTTACTTTTAATCTTAGGCCTGTTTATTTATCTGTAATAATATGTTTTCATTGACCATATGATTCCACTTGATTTCTTTTTAACCCCAGGCTGAATTTGAAAATGGTTCATGTGATCAGTTTTCTTTTTAGTCAACAAGAAAAACAAACAAACAAATAAATCTGTAAAACATAATTCCTCTGTGCCACTGGTGGGCTATTTTGTGCTTGGTTTTTGATTGAGCATAGTTCTAGTCAATGTCAGGATAACTGAGTAGAGTGAGTGGAATTGTATTTTTTGGTACGAGAATGGTTATATTTATTAGGAAATGGTCAGATTCTTGAGGCGATAATGGAGGAAGATGGACAACAAATTACAGAACTGTAGCTTGTGGTGTTTATTGCAAACTGGGTGTGAAGTACCTCATACCCACAATTTATAAATTTCTGTAATCTTACTTTTTATGGACTGAAACAAAAATAGATGCACTGCCCCATATACCAGTTTCCTTCAAGGACACCTCTAGGCAGCTTATTTCCCTCAAGGAGGCTGCTGGGCAGTTATTTTTTTTTTCTTTCAAGTTGTGGAACCTGATGAGTCCTATCTTCACCTTATTTTTATCTGTTGGTTTTAACTTATAATGTCCATTAATTTGACTCCTCCTAAAAAAATGTGGAGAAAAAAGTGCACTCTATATTTAAACCTCTTTTATGGATAGATGCATCCCATGTCCTGCAAGGTAGGTCTGTTCCCCAAAAAATTATTTTCAAGCAGAGGGCACTGAATCCCATTGAAAAGACACCATGATCTGAGCCAATAATATTGTCTGCATATCTGTATACCATCACTAGTGAAGGTTCTCACAGAGTGCAATATATCTTGACTCACAAGGGTCACAAGGTCAGCAATATGTCTCTGCATCAATGGGAGACAGGAACGTCCAGTGACATTGTTTTTGACATGCCCAGTCATAAACAAAAAAATCATTACAAGAACACTGGCAATGTTTGATGGCCTTAGTGACATCATTAATCCTTACCCTATTTGTGTGGGGGTGTGTGTGTGCACGCATGTGTGTGTGTGTGTGTGTGTGTGTGTGTGTGTGTGTGTGTGTGTGTGTTTGTGTATTTGTGTGTGTGTTTGTGTATACACATATGTGTGTGTGTCTGTGTGTGTGTGTGTGTGTGTGTGTATGTGTGTGTGTGTGTGTGTGTGTGTGTGTGTGTGTGTGTGTGTGTGTGTGTATGTGTGTATGTATTTCTGTGCATGTTTCTGTGTGTGTGTGCGTGTGTGCGTGTGTGTGTGTTTCTGTGTGTGTGTGTGTTTGTGTATATGTGTGTGTTTGTGTATATGTGTGTATGTGTGTGTGTGTGTGTGTGTATGTGTCCATGTGTGTTTTTGTTTGTGTGTGTGCATGTGTGCATGTGTGCATGTGTGTGCTTGTGTTTCTGTGTGTGTGTGTGTGTGTGCGTGTGTGTGTGTGTGTGTGTGTGTGTGTGTGTGTGTGTGTGTGTATGTGTGTATGTTTGTGTTTCTGTACATGTTTCTGCACATGTTTGTGTGTGTGTGTGTGTGTGTGTTTCTGTGCTTGTTTCTGTGTGTGCGTGTGTTTACGCGTGTCCATGCATATGCATCTGCATGTTTGTGTTCACTAAGTTGAATTTATTATAGTTTTTAATTTTATGTATTACATTTTCAAAATGTTTATCAAAAGAAGTATCAAGATAACTAAACCACAGTTAATAACAGTGTATTAAAGCAAGCAACTACTAATATAGAATAATAATTAACAACAACGATTGAATAATTACAATAAATTACTAAATACAATTACTCTACATGCAACGTTTAAAAAAAAAACGTCAAGGATATCCTAAAGAAGATCTCAGTGTTGCACTCCTGAATCAAGAACTCAGAATTGCTGAATGTATAAGTAAGACTGTAACATTTTAAACAGAATAAAATGAAGTCAGTTCTGTGGTACTGAAGGATAAATCCCTGGCTGGAAGAAAGATGACTTGGTATTATGTAGTTATCCAGGTGCTGGAGGAGGTGACTGGAGAAGGAGATGAATAAAAGGACTGCGCCCACTCACCTCTATCAAGGTGGGAGGGGAAGTTCTGCTTTCCATTTATTTTATTGTATTTTGCTTTTGTATACCTGGTTTGTTTGACTGGGTTAAAAAAAAAACTTTTCAGCAGAGGCCCAGAGAGAAAGGCAGTGGTGGAGGCTACAACTTAAAGTGGAGCATCTGATTTAAAAGACGGGAGGCCATCCTTAAACTTATAGTATGTATAGAAGTGAGTGACATGTATGGCGTATGCCCATTACATACCCCATTGAACTCTACAGGGCACCCACCATGGGAAAAGAAGGGCTTAAAATAAAACTCCTCCGGTGGTTTTGTGGGTGAATGCTGCACCACATCTGCATCCTCCAATGAGAACCCTCTGGATGGAGGCACCCATGATAAGAAGGTAACAGAGAAGTAAAAATGTAAACAACAACAACACCAACAACAAAAGAAGAAGAAATCAACGAGGGTCTGGAGTTGGCATAATTGTTGAGGTCATCACCTCACAAATACAAAGTGCAGGGTTTCATTCTGACCTCTGGCTATTAGCTAAGCTTGTAATAATGTGCAGATCTATAGCATAGTACTTATCAAAGAATCTATAAAAATGTGGTGCAAAATTTAAATGAAGTTAAGAAATAAGGGAGAAATGCTAGCCAGCTTCTCAGCTATATCTTTGAATTAATAAAATTAACTCAACATTTATTTAAAGTTAACAACAGGGAGAATTATTTCCTTAGGCAACAGTTTGAATTTCCTTGTAGCTGCTAAAATAAAAGACAGAATGCACAAAACAGCAGTTCTTAATTAACAAATATCACATGTAACATAACAGATTTCTTCATAGCAGAAACACAAATTGTTTGCTTGTTATTCCAAAGCCGTAACTCATTAAGGAAATCATATCTTAGTGTTTTCCTTTTTTTACTACGGAACTGCTTTGAAATTAGAAAGGAAAATTGTGAACATTTTTCAATGAATGTGCAAGGGAGATAATCCCTGCTCTCCAAGCAAGCTGGCAAAATATGTTGTTTTATGCTAAGATGATCTCTTCAGGACAGTCTGAGTGAGAATATGTTTGTCTGTATAAATAAATATTTCTGAAACCATGAATAACTACTTGACGGAACCTTAGGACCAGGCACTGAAACTGGAAGCATTAGTGTGAGATGCTAATGCTTATATGTTGCTTGATGGAAAATGCCAGGTGTAGAAGATGTGAGGCTGTACTCTCTCACAGCATACGATGTTGGCAAGCTAAGAGCTGATGATGATGTCTGAAGTAAACATTACAAGTGCTTGAAAGAATTATATTGTAATGTCAAAGTGAAGTTCTACATTAACATTAAATGAGTGCTTTGCACTGCTTTGGGTGAGATTTTGTGATTAATAAATCAAAAGCAGTCAGTTCCCAATAAGTGATATTTTTTCTTTCCCTTACTCTGTAGAATATGTCTGGAATGCTAATATTGAATTAAGTGATATTGTATATATTATACAGTTTCCTGTATTATTTCTTTTTTCATTATGTTTTAAGGTTGTAGCTGAAATGGGATTTTTTTTGGGGGGAGCGGAGTTAGCTGACTTACAAATGGCAGGCATGATTCTTGAGTTCTATTCTACTTTCATCAACTATGCTCATATATCCACTCACATCATTTAATAGATCACTTTATCCATCCAATTACACACACTTCCTGTTATCCTGGTTCCTCCTCCTAGGCCTATAACATGCTTGTGCTTCACCTATCACTTCTTGCTACAGACACTCCCTCACTCTAGCCATCCAATTACATGTACTTCCTGTTATCCTAGTTCCTCCTCCTACACCTATAACATGCTCATGCTTCACCTATCACTTTTTACTACAGACACTCCCTCACTCTAGCAATCCAATTAGATGCACTTCCTGTTATCCTGGTTCCTCCTCCTAGACCTATAATATGCTTGTGCTTCACCTATCACTTCTTACTACACCCATATCACTATCTCACCTCACTACTATCACCACAACACATTCCAAACACCCACTTTTCATCACACCACAAACCCACCTTACCATACTACTCCATGTACATATCTCACTATCTCTCCTGCACTTGTCAATATTACTAGCCTCCAATATTTTCCACTTAAAATAATACCTACTAAAGATAGTCGCTATAACCCTCAGTCATTCAATAATGAGGTTATCTAATGATTGAAATTACTTACCAAAAGTTCCTCTAAGCTATTGCTTAGGGGTGTGATCGATCCAAAGCCTGGACCACTCTCAGATAACACCAGCTCCCTATTCACTCGAGTCTCAACACCCCTACACATCCAATCCTACACAGAAAAAAATCAGACCTATTGCTAATCAACATTAATGTTAGAAGAATAGTCAACAAATTAGACATCTTCCATGACACTCTAGCCACATACTCCCCATACAAAGTTATGATCACTGAAAAATGGCTAAAGCCAAGTACAAAAGATGATGAAATACGACCCCCAGGTGACTTCATATTATGGGTGGATAGAGTCAACAAAAGAGGAGGCGGAGTAGCTATCCTCTTTAAAGAGAATCTCACTTTAATTTTACATGATTGCAAAACCCCACAATTTGACAGTGCAGAAATCATCTATACCACACTAACTATAAATTCAAGAAAAACACAATATAATTGTCTGCTTTATCCCACCTGGAAATAATGCCCCAAATATAGAACATCTGTTGCACTGGGCAAGTAGTACCATTTGTCGGGAGACATTCATCCTGGGTGATTTTAATTTAGACTGGTTTGTACCCTTAGTCAGGAGACATTCATACTGGGTGATTTTAATTTAGACTGTTTTGTACCCTTAGTCAGGAGACATTCATACTGGGTGTTTTTAATTTAGACTGGTTTGTACCCTTAGTGAGAAGACATTGATACTGGGTGATTTTAATTTAGACTTGTTTGTACCCTAGTCAGGAGTCATTCATACTGGACGATTTTAAATTAGACTGGTTTGTACCCTTAGTCAGGAGACATTCATACTGGGTGATTTTAATTTAGACTGTTTTGTACCCTTAGTCAGGAGACATTCATACTGGGTGTTTTTAATTTAGACTGGTTTGTACCCTTAGTCAGGAGACATTCATACTGGGTGATTTTAATTTAGACTGTTTTGTACCCTTAGTCAGGAGACATTCATACTGGGTGTTTTTAATTTAGACTGGTTTGTACCCTTAGTGAGAAGACATTGATACTGGGTGATTTTAATTTAGACTTGTTTGTACCCTAGTCAGGAGTCATTCATACTGGACGATTTTAAATTAGACTGGTTTATACCCTTAGTCAGGAGACATTCATATTGGGCAATTTTAATTTAGACTGGATTGTACCCTTAGTCAGGACACATTCATACTGGGTGATTTTAATTTAGACTGGTTTGCACCCTTAGTCAGCAGACATTCATACTGGGTGATTTTAATTTAGACTGGTTTGTACCCTTAGTCAGGAGACATTCATACTGGGTGATTTTAATTTAGACTGGTTTGCACCCTTAGTCAGGAGACATTTATACTGGGTGATTTTAATTTAGACTGGTTTGCCCCCTTAGTCAGGAGGCATTCATACTGGGTGAGTTTAATTTAGACTGGTTTGTACCCGTAATCAGGAGACATTCATACTGGGTGATTTTAATTTAGACGGTTTGCAACCTTAGTCAGGACACATTCACACTGGGTGATTTAAATTTAGATGGGTTTTCACCCTAAGTCAGGAGACATTCATACAGGGAGATTTTAATTTAGACTGGTTTGTACCTTTAGTCAGGAGACATTTAAACTGGGTGATTTTAATTTAGACTGTATGCACCCTTAGTCAGGAAAAAATCATACAGGGAGGTTTTAGATTAGACTTGTTTGTACCCTTAGTCAGGAGACATTCATGCTGGGTGATTTTAATTTAGACTGGTTTGCACTCTTAGTCAGGAGACATTCATACTGGGTGATTTTAATTTAGACTGGTTTGTACCCTTAGTCAGGACACATTCATACTGGGTGATTTTAATTTAGACTGGTTTGTACCCTTAGTCAGAACACATTCATACTAGGTGATTTTAATTTAGACTGGTTTGTACCCTTAGTCAGGAGACATTCATACTGGATGATTTTAATTTAGACTGGGTTGCACTCTTAGTCAGGAGACATTCATACTGGGAGATTTTAATTTAGACTGGTTTGTATCCTTATTCAGGACACATTCATAATGGGGATTTTAATTTAGACAGGTTTGTACCCTTAGTCAGGAAACATTCATACTGTGTGATTTTAATTCAGACTGGTTTGCTTCCATAGTCAGGAGACGTTCATACTAGGCTATTTTAATTTAGACTGGCATGTACCCTTAGTCAGGAGGCATTCATATTGGGTGATTTTAATTTACACTGGTTTGTATCCTAGTCAGGACACATTCACATTCAGTGATTTAAATTTAGACTGGCTTGCACCCTTAGTCAGGAGACATTCATACTGGTTGATTTTAATTTAGACTGATTTGCACCCTTAGTCAGAAGACATTCATACTGGGTGATTTTAATTTAGACTGGTATGCACCCTTAATCAGGACACATTCATACTGGGTGATTTAAATTTAGACTGGTTTGCACCCTTAGTCAGGAGACATTCATACTGGGAGATTTTAATTTAGACTGGTTTGCACCCTTAGGAGACATTCATACTAGGTGATTTTAATTTAGACTGGTTGTACCCTTAGTCAGGAGACATTCATACTGGGTGATTATAATTTAGACTGGTTTTTACCCTTAGTCAGGTAACATTCATACTGGGAAATTTTAATTTAGACTGTTTTGTACCCTTACACAGGAAACATTCATAGTGGGTGATTTTAATTTAGACTGGTGTGTACCCTTCATCAGGAGATAATAATACTGGGTGATTTTAATTTAGACTGGTGTGTGCCCTTAGTCAGGACAAATTCATACTGGGTGATTTTAATTTAGACTGGTTTGTACCCTTAGACAGGACACATTCATACTGGGTGATTTTAATTTAGTTTGGTTTGCACCCTTAGTCAGGACACATTCATACTGGGTAATTTTAATTTAGACTGGTTTGTACCCTTAGTCAGGAGACATTCATACTGGGTAATTTTAATTTAGACTGGTTTGTACCCTTAGTCAGGAGACATTCATACTGGGTGATTTTAATTTAGACTGGTTTGCACCCTTAGTCAGGAGACATTCATACTGGGTGATTTTAATTTAGACGGTTTGCAACCTTAGTCAGGACACATTCACACTGGGTGATTTAAATTTAGATGGGTTTTCACCCTAAGTCAGGAGACATTCATACAGGGAGATTTTAATTTAGACTGGTTTGTACCTTTAGTCAGGAGACATTTAAACTGGGTGATTTTAATTTAGACTGTATGCACCCTTAGTCAGGAAAAAATCATACAGGGAGGTTTTAGATTAGACTTGTTTGTACCCTTAGTCAGGAGACATTCATACTGGGTGATTTTAATTTAGACTGGTTTGTACCCTTAGTCAGGACACATTCATACTGGGTGATTTTAATTTAGACTGGTTTGTACCCTTAGTCAGGACACATTCATAGTAGGTGATTTTAATTTAGACTGGTTTGTACCCTTAGTCAGGAGACATTCATACTGGGTGATTTTAATTTAGACTGGTTTGCACTCTTAGTCAGGAGTTATTCATACTGGGTGATTTCAATTTACACTGGTTTGTATCCTTATTCAGGACACATTCATAATGGGTGATTTTAATTTAGACTGGTTTGTATCCTAGTCAGGACACATTTACACTCAGTGATTTTAATTTAGACTGGCTTGCACCCTTAGTCAGGAGACATTCATACTGGTTGATTTTAATTTAGACTGATTTGCACCCTTAGTCAGAAGACATTCATACTGGGTGATTTTAATTTAGACTTGTTTGCACCCTTAGTCAGGACACATTCATACTGGGTGATTTAAATTTAGACTGGTTTGCACCCT
The DNA here is from genome assembly GCF_019279795.1 of Protopterus annectens. Taxonomy (NCBI): domain Eukaryota; kingdom Metazoa; phylum Chordata; order Ceratodontiformes; family Protopteridae; genus Protopterus; species Protopterus annectens. The sequence continues at coordinate 466,706,573 of NC_056740.1, read as the reverse complement.
TAGTCAGGAGACATTCATACTGGGAGATTTTAATTTAGACTGGTTTGCACCCTTAGGAGACATTCATACTGGGAGATTTTAATTTAGACTGGTTTGCACCCTTAGTCAGGAGACATTCATACTGGGTGATTATAACTTAGACTGGTTTTTACCCTTAGTCAGGAAACATTCATACTGGGCAATTTTAATTTAGACTGGTTTGTACTCTTAGACAGGAGTCATTCATACAGGGTGATTTTAATTTAGACTGGTTTGTACCCTTAGCCAGGAGATATTAATACTGGGTGATTTTAATTTAGACTGGTTTGTACCCTTAGTCAAGACACATTCATACTGGGTGATTTTAATTTAGACTGGTTTGTACCCTTAGTCAGGACACATTCATACTGGGTGATTTTAATTTAGTCTGGTTTGCACCCTTAGTCAGGAAAAATTCATACTGGGTAATTATAATTTAGACTGGTTTGTACCCTTAGTCAGGAGACATTCATACTGGGTGATTTTAATTTAGACTGGTTTGTACCCTTAGTCAGGAGACATTCATAGTGGGTGATTTTAATTTAGACTTGTTTGCACCCTTAGTCAGGAGACATTCATACTAGGCTATTTTAATTTAGACTGGCATGTACCCTAGTCAGGACACATTCACACTCAGTGATTTAAATTTAGACTGGCTTGCACCCTTAGTCAGGAGACATTCATAATGGGTGATTTTAATTTAGACGGTTTGCAACCTTAGTCAGGACATATTCATACTGGGTGATTTAAATTTAGACGGGTTTTCACCCTAAGTCAGGAGACATTCATACAGGGAGATTTTAATTTAGACTGGTTTGTACCTTTAGTCAGGAGACATTTAAACTGGGTGATTTTAATTTAGACTGTATGCACCCTTAGTCAGGAAAAAATCATACAGGGAGGTTTTAGATTAGACTTGTTTGTACCCTTAGTCAGGAGACATTCATACTGGGTGATTTTAATTTAGACTGGTTTGTACCCTTAGTCAGGACACATTCATAGTAGGTGATTTTAATTTAGACTGGTTTGTACCCTTAGTCAGGAGACATTCATACTGGGTGATTTTAATTTAGACTGGTTTGCACTCTTAGTCAGGAGTTATTCATACTGGGTGATTTTAATTTAGACTGGTTTGTATCCTTATTCAGGACACATTCATAATGAGGATTTTAATATAGACAGATTTGTACCCTTAGTCAGGAAACATTCATACTGGGTGATTTTAATTCAGACTGGTTTGTGCCCATAGTCAGGAGACATTCATACTGGGTGATTTTAGTTTATACAGGTTTTCACCCTTAGTCAGCACACATTCATACTGGGTGATTTTAATTTAGGCTGGTTTGCACCCTTAGTCAGAAGACATTCATACGGGTGATTTTAATTTAGACTGGTTTGCACCCTTAATCAGGACACATTCATACTGGGTGATTTAAATTTAGACTGGTTTGTACCCTTAGTCAGGAGACATTCATACTGGGAGATTTTAATTTAGACTGGTTTGCACCCTTAGGAGACATTCATACTAGGTGATTTTAATTTAGACTGGTTGTACCCTTAGTCAGGAGACATTCATACTGGGTGATTATAATTTAGACTGGTTTTTACCCTTACTCAGGTAACATTCATACTGGGAAATTTTAATTTAGACTGTTTTGTACCCTTACACAGGAAACATTCATAGTGGCTTCGTCAGGAGATATTAATACTGGGTGATTTTAATTTAGACTGGTGTGTACCCTTAGTCAGGACAAATTCATACTGGGTGATTTTAATTTAGACTGGTTTGTACCCTTAGTCAGGACACATTCATACTGGGTGATTTTAATTTAGTTTGGTTTGCACCCTTAGTCAGGACACATTCATACTGGGTAATTTTAATTTAGACTTGTTTGTACCCTTAGTGAGGTGGCATTCATACTGGGTGATTTTAATTTATACTGGTTTGTACACTTAGTCAGGACACATTCTTACTGGGTGGTTTTAATTTAGACTGGTTTGTACCCTTAGGAGAAATTCATACTGGGTGATTTTAATTTAGACTTGTTTGTACCCTTAGTCAGGACACATTCATACTGGGTAATTTTAATTTAGACTTGTTTGTACTCTTAGTCAGGTGGCATTCATACTGGGTGATTTTAATTTAGACTGCTTTGCACCCTTAATCAGGAAACAATCATACTGGATGATTTTAGTTTAGACTGGTTTGTACCCTTAGTCAGGAGACATTCATACTGGGTGATTTTAATTTAGACTGGTTTGTATCCTTAGTCAGGAGACATTCATATTGGGTGATTTTAATTTAATCTGGTTTGCACCCTTAGGAGACATTCATACTTGGTGATTTTAATTTAGACTGATTTGTACACCTAATCAGGACACATTCATACTGGGTGATTTTAATTTAGATGGTTTGCAACTTTAGTCAGGACACATTCACACTGGGTGATTTAAATTTAGACGGGTTTTCACCCTAAGTCAGGAGACATTTAAACTGGGTGATTTTAATTTAGATTGGTTTGTACCTTTAGTCAGGAGACATTTAAACTGGGTGATTTTAATTTAGATTGTATGCACCCTTAGTCAGGAAAAAATCATACAGGGAGGTTTTAGATTAGACTTGTTTGTACCCTTAGTCAGGAGACATTCATACTGGGTGATTTTAATTTAGACTGGTTTGTACCCTTAGTCAGGACACATTCATACTGGGTGATTTTAATTTAGACTGGTTTGTACCCTTAGTCAGGACACATTCATAGTAGGTGATTTTAATTTAGACTGGTTTGTACCCTTAGTAAGGAGACATTCATAGTGAGTGATTTTAATTTAGACTGGTTTGCACTCTTAGTCAGGAGTTATTCATACTGGGTGATTTCAATTTACACTGGTTTGTATCCTTATTCAGGACACATTCATAATGGGTGATTTTAATTTAGACTGGTTTGTATCCTAGTCAGGACACATTTACACTCAGTGATTTTAATTTAGACTGGCTTGCACCCTTAGTCAGGAGACATTCATACTGGTTGATTTTAATTTAGACTGGTTTGCACCCTTAGTCAGAAGACATTCATACTGGGTGATTTTAATTTAGACTGGTTTGCACCCTTAGTCAGGACACATTCATACTGGGTGATTTAAATTTAGACTGGTTTGCACCCTTAGTCAGGAGACATTCATACTGGGAGATTTTAATTTAGACTGGTTTGCACCCTTAGGAGACATTCATACTAGTTGATTTTAATTTAGACTGGTTGTACCCTTAGTCAGGAGACATTCATACTGGGTGATTATAACTTAGACTGGTTTTTACCCTTAGTCAGGAAACATTCATACTGGGCAATTTTAATTTAGACTGGTTTGTACTCTTAGACAGGAGTCATTCATAGTGGGTGATTTTAATTTAGACTGGTGTGTACCCTTCGTCAGGAGATATGAATACTGGTTGATTTTAATTTAGACTGGTTTGTACCCTTAGTCAAGACAAATTCATACTGGGTGATTTTAATTTAGACTGGTTTGTACCCTTAGTCAGGACACATTCATACTGGGTGATTTTAATTTAGTCTGGTTTGCACCCTTAGTCAGGACAAATTCATACTGGGTAATTTTAATTTAGACTGGTTTGTACCCTTAGTCAGGAGACATTCATACTGGGTGATTTTAATTTAGACTGGTTTGTACCCTTAGTCAGGAGACATTCATAGTGGGTGATTTTAATTTAGACTTGTTTGCACCCTTAGTCAGGAGACATTCATACTAGGCTATTTTAATTTAGACTGGCATGTACCCTAGTCAGGACACATTCACACTCAGTGATTTAAATTTAGACTGGCTTGCACCCTTAGTCAGGAGACATTCATAATGGGTGATTTTAATTTAGACGGTTTGCAACCTTAGTCAGGACATATTCATACTGGGTGATTTAAATTTAGACGGGTTTTCACCCTAAGTCAGGAGACATTCATACAGGGAGATTTTAATTTAGACTGGTTTGTACCTTTAGTCAGGAGACATTCATACTGGGTGATTTTAATTTAGACTGTATGCACCCTTAGTTAGGAAAAATTCATACAGGGTGATTTTAGATTAGACTGGTTTGTACCCTTAGTCAGTAGACATTCACACTTGGTGATTTTAATTTAGACTGGTTTGTACCCTTAGTCAGGACACATTCATACTGGGTGATTTTAATTTAGACTGGTTTGTACCCTTAGTCAGGACACATTCATAGTAGGTGATTTTAATTTAGACTGGTTTGTACCCTTAGTCAGGAGACATTCATACTGGGTGATTTTAATTTAGACTGGTTTGCACTCTTAGTCAGGAGTTATTCATACTGGGTGATTTTAATTTAGACTGGTTTGTATCCTTATTCAGGACACATTCATAATGGGGATTTTAATTTAGACAGGTTTGTACCCTTAGTCAGGAAACATTCATACTGGGTGATTTTAATTCAGACTGGTTTGCACCCATAGTCAGGAGACATTCATACAGGGTGATTTTAATTTAGACTGGTTTTCACCCTTAGTCAGCACACATTCATACTGGGTGATTTTAATTTAGACTGGTTTGCACCCTTAGTCAGAAGACATTCATACTGGGTGATTTTAATTTAGACTTGTTTGCACCCTTAGTCAGGACACATTCATACTGGGTGATTTAAATTTAGACTGGTTTGTACCCTTAGTCAGGAGACATTCATACTGGGAGATTTTAATTTAGACTGGTTTGCACCCTTAGGAGACATTCATACTAGGTGATTTTAATTTAGACTGGTTGTACCCTTAGTCAGGAGACATTCATACTGGGTGATTATAATTTAGACTGGTTTTTACCCTTACTCAGGAAACATTCATACTGGGAAATTTTAATTTAGACTGTTTTGTACCCTTACACAGGAAACATTCATAGTGGCTTCGTCAGGAGATATTAATACTGGGTGATTTTAATTTAGACTGGTGTGTACCCTTAGTCAGGACAAATTCATACTGGGTGATTTTAATTTAGACTGGTTTGTACCCTTAGTCAGGACACATTCATACTGGGTGATTTTAATTTAGTCTGGATTGCACCCTTGGTCAGGACACATTCATACTTGGTAATTTTAATTTAGACTTGTTTGTGCCCTTAGTGAGGTGGCATTCATACTGGGTGATTTTAATTTATACTGGTTTGTACACTTAGTCAGGACACATTCTTACTGGGTGGTTTTAATTTAGACTGGTTTGTACCCTTAGGAGAAATTCATACTGGGTGATTTTAATTTAGACTTGTTTGTACCCTTAGTCAGGACACATTCATACTGGGTAATTTTAATTTAGACTTGTTTGTACCCTTAGTCAGGTGGCATTCATACTGGGTGATTTTAATTTAGACTGCTTTGCACCCTTAATCAGGAAACATTCATACTGGGTGATTTTATTTTAGACTGGTTTGTCCCCTTAGTCAGGAGACATTCATACTGGGTGATTTTAATTTAGACTGGTTTGTATCCTTAGTCAGGAGACATTCATACTGGGTGATTTTAATTTAAACTGGTTTGTACCCTTAGGAGACATTCATACTGGGTGATTTTAATTTAGACTGATTTGTACACTTAATCAGCACACATTCATATTGGGTGATTTTAATTTAGACTGGTTTGTAACCTTAGCCAGGAGACATTCATACTGGGTGATTTTGATTTAGACTGGTTTGTACCCTTAGTCAGGGGACATTCATACTGGGTGATTTTAATTTAGACTGGTTTGCACCCTTAGCAGGACACATTCATACTGGGTGATTTTAATTTAGACTGGTGTGCACCCTTAGTCAGTACACATTCATACTGAATGATTTTAATTTAGACTGGTTAGCACCCTTAGTCAGGACACATTCATACTGGGTGATTTTAATTTAGAATGGTTTGCACCCTTAGTCCGGAGACATTCATAATGGGTGATTTTAATTTAGACTGGTTTGCACCCTTAGTCAGGAGACATTCATACTGGGTGATTTTAATTTAGACTGGTTTGTACCCTTAGTTTGGAGACATTCATACTGGGTGATTTTATTTAGACTGGTTTGCACCCTTACTCAGGAGGCATTCATACTGGGTGATTTTAATTTAGACTGGTTTGCACCCTTAGTCAGGTGACATTCATACTGGGTGATTTTTATTTGGACTGGTTTGCACCCTTAGGAGACATTCATACTGGGTGATTTTAGTTTAGACTGGTTTGTACCCTTAGTCAGGACACATTTATAATGGGTAATTTTAATTTAAACTGGTTTGTACCCTTTGTCAGGACACATTCATACTGGGTGATTTTAATTTAGACTGGTTTGTACCCTTAGTCAGGAGAAATTCGTACTGGATGATGTTAATTTAGACTGGTTTGCACCCTTAATTAGGAGACATTCATACTGGTTGATTTTAATTTAGACTGGTTTGCACCCTTAGTCAGGTGACATTCATACTGGATGATTTTAATTTAGACTGGTTTGCACCCTTAGTCAGGAGGCATTCATACTGGGTGAGTTTAATTTAGACTGGTTTGTACCCTTAGTCAGGACACATTCATACTGGGTGATTTTAATTTAGACTGGTTTGTACCCTTAGTCAGGAGACATTCAGACTATGTGATTTTAATTTAGACTGGTTTGCTCCCTTACTCAGGAGAACTTCATACTGAGTGATTTTAATTTAGACTGGTTTGTACCCTTAGTCAGGAGAAATTCATACTGGGTGATTTTAATTTAGACTGGTTTGCACCCTTACCCAGGAGGCATTCATACTGGGTGATTTTAATTCAGAGTGGTTTGCCCCCATTGTCATGTGACATTCATACTGGGTGATTTTAATTTAGACTGGTTTGCACCCTTAGTCAGGAGGCATTCATACTGGGTGAGTTTAATTTAGACTGGTTTGTACCCTTAGTCAGGAGACATTCATACTGGGTGATTTTAATTTAGACTGGTTTGTACCCTTAGTCAGGAGACATTCATACTGGGTGATTTTAATTTAGACTGGTTTGTACCCTTAGTCAGGAGACATTCATACTGGGTGATTTTAATTTAGACTGGTTTGTACCCTTAGTCAGGAGACATTCATACTGGGTGATTTTAATTTAGACTGGTTTGTACCCTTAGTCAGGACACATTCATACTGGGTGATTTTAATTTAGACTGGTTTGTACCCTTAGTCAGGAGACATTCATACTGGGTGATTTTAATTTAGACTGGTTTGCACCCTTAGTCAGGAGACATTCATACTGGGTGATTTTAATTTAGACTGGTTTGTACCCTTAGTCAGGACACATTCATACTGGGTGATTTTAATTTAGACTGGTTTGTACCCTTAGTCAGGAGACATTCATACTGGGTGATTTTAATTTAGACTGGTTTGCACCCTTAGTCAGGAGACATTCATACTGGGTGATTTTAATTTAGACTGGTTTGTACCCTTAGTCAGGAGACATTCATACTGGGTGATTTTAATTTAGACTGGTTTGTACCCTTAGTCAGGACACATTCATACTGGGTGATTTTAATTTAGACTGGTTTGTACCCTTAGTCAGGAGACATTCATACTGGGTGATTTTAATTTAGACTGGTTTGTACCCTTAGTCAGGAGACATTCATACTGGGTGATTTTAATTTAGACTGGTTTGTACCCTTAGTCAGGAGACATTCATACTGGGTGATTTTAATTTAGACTGGTTTGCACCCTTAGTCAGGAGACATTCATACTGGGTGATTTTAATTTAGACTGGTTTGTACCCTTAGTCAGGAGACATTCATACTGGGTGATTTTAATTTAGACTGGTTTGTACCCTTAGTCAGAGGACATTCATACTGGGTGATTTTAATTTAGACTGGTTTGTACCCTTAGTCAGGAGACATTCATACTGGGTGATTTTAATTTAGACTGGTTTGCACCCTTAGTCAGGAGACATTCATACTGGGTGATTTTAATTTAGACTGGTTTGCACCCTTAGTCAGGAGACATTCATACTGGGTGATTTTAATTTAGACTGGTTTGCACCCTTAGTCAGGAGACATTCATACTGGGTGATTTTAATTTAGACTGGTTTGCACCCTTAGTCAGGAGACATTCATACTGGGTGATTTTAATTTAGACTGGTTTGCACCCTTAGTCAGAGACATTCATACTGGGTGATTTTAATTTAGACTGGTTTGTACCCTTAGTCAGGAGACATTCATACTGGGTGATTTTAATTTAGACTGGTTTGTACCCTTAGTCAGGAGACATTCATACTGGGTGATTTTAATTTAGACTGGTTTGTACCCTTAGTCAGAGACATTCATACTGGGTGATTTTAATTTAGACTGGTTTGCACCCTTAGTCAGGAGACATTCATACTGGGTGATTTTAATTTAGACTGGTTTGCACCCTTAGTCAGGAGACATTCATACTGGGTGATTTTAATTTAGACTGGTTTGCACCCTTAGTCAGGAGACATTCATACTGGGTGATTTTAATTTAGACTGGTTTGCACCCTTAGTCAGGAGACATTCATACTGGGTGATTTTAATTTAGACTGGTTTGCACCCTTAGTCAGGAGACATTCATACTGGGTGATTTTAATTTAGACTGGTTTGTACCCTTAGTCAGGAGACATTCATACTGGGTGATTTTAATTTAGACTGGTTTGTACCCTTAGTCAGGAGACATTCATACTGGGTGATTTTAATTTAGACTGGTTTGTACCCTTAGTCAGGAGACATTCATACTGGGTGATTTTAATTTAGACTGGTTTGTACCCTTAGTCAGGACACATTCATACTGGGTGATTTTAATTTAGACTGGTTTGTACCCTTAGTCAGGAGACATTCATACTGGGTGATTTTAATTTAGACTGGTTTGTACCCTTAGTCAGGACACATTCATACTGGGTGATTTTATTTTA
>NC_056740.1:466656856-466697137 GCF_019279795.1 Protopterus annectens | reverse complement strand
CAGGACACATTTGTACTGGGTGAGTTTAATTTAGACTGGTTTGTGCCCTTAGTGAGGACACATTCGTACTGGGTGATTTTAATTTAGACTGGATTGTACCCTTAGTCAGGACACATTCATACTGGGTGATTTTAATTTAGACTGGTTTGCACCCTTAGTCAGGACACATTCATACTGGGTGATTTTCATTTAGACTGGTTTGCACCCTTAGTCAGGAGTAGTTCATACTGGGTGATTTTAATTTAGACTAGCTTGTACCCTACGTCCGTACACATTCATACTGGGTGATTTTAATTTAGAATGGTTTGCACCCTTAGTCAGGAGACATTCACACTGGGTGATTTTAATTTAGACTGGTTTGCTTCCTTAGTCAGGAGACATTCACACTGGGTGATTTTAATTTAGACTGGTTTGTACCCTTATTCAGGACACATTCATACTGAGTGATTTTAATTTAGACTGGTTTGTACCCTTAGTAAGGAGACATTCATAATGGGTGATTTTAATTTAGACTGGTTTGCACCCTTAATAAGGAGGCATTCATACTGGATGATTTTAATATAGACTGGTTTGCACCCTTAGTCAGGTGACATTCATACTGGGTGATTTTCATTTAGACTCGTTTACACCTTTAGTCAGGAGACATTCTTACTAGATGATTTTAATTTAGACTGGTTTGTACCCTTAGTCAGGAAACATTCATAGAGGGTGATGTTAATTTAGACTGGTTTGCACCCTTACTCAGGAGACATTCATACTGGGTGATGTTAATTTAGACTGGTTTGTACCCTTAGTCAGGGCACATTCATACTGGGTGATTTTAATTTAGACTGGTTTATACCCTTAGTCAGGACACATTCATACTGGGTGATTTTAATTTAGACTGGTTTGTACCCTTAGTCAGGACACATTCATACTGGGTAATTTTATTTCAGACTGGTTTGCATCCTTAGTCAGGACACATTCATACTGGGTGATTTTCATTCAGACTGGTTTGCATCCTTAGTCAGGAGTCATTCAAACTGGATGATTTTAATTTAGACTAGTTTGTACCCTTAGTCAGGACACATTCATACTAGGTGATTTTAATTTAGACTGGTTTGTACCCTTAGTCAGCAGACATTCATACTGGGTGATGTTAATTTAGATGGGTTTGCATGTGATGTCGATCACCCCCATCCAACACATAAACTTGCATGGTTTTACACAAATTATAGAAGAACCTACCCAAACAGATAAAGCTAGTAAAAAAACATCAACCTTGGATTGGATATTACTAAATAACTCCTCTCACTCCTTCCAATCAGGTTGCCTTCCTGATTGTCTGAGCAACCACCTACCCACATTTCTTATACGACAAAACATATTCCCACCAAAGCCTGCTCTGTTTAAACAACTTAGAAAAAGCATTCCTTTAATCATGACAACTTCCTAGCTGACCTACAAAGGTGCAATTGGACTCATCTCAAATACCTTGACCTATATGCTGCAATGAACAACTTTAATAAATCGTTTTTAGATATATTAAATGCGCATGCCCCTGTTAGAGCCATCACAGTAAAATCAAACGATGCCCACTATATAAGCAGAGACAGTAGGGCCCTTCTTAAAACTACAGATAACGCCTGGGAACTATGGCTTAAGGCTAACACAGTAGTTTGTAAACAACAGTATCAGGAACTTAGGAATAACGCAAAAAAAAACAAACAAACAAATAAAATAGGTAAAATAAATTTATATCATAACATTCAAAACACATATCAAAAACCTCTCAAAAACTCTGGCCTGCTATAAACTCAATCCTTTACCTAGGAAAATCTACTACACTATTCTCAAACATCCACAACAATTCTGATAGCATAGCTACCATTTTTAACAAACATTTTACTGAATCTATAATTGCCCTTTCCAAACAGCAACCCCCTACTCCTGATACCAAACGAGTCAAGTCTCCAACCAGCGATGCCTCATTCTCTTTCTCCCCAGTTCCTACAGCCACTATAAAAAACTACTACAGAAACTAAAACCTACTGCACTTGCCATAGATAATTTACCCAGTGAATAACTCAGAATTGCAGCTGAATCTATAACCTTCCCAGTATCAGTCCTTATAAATAGTTCCATTCTCAAAAATAAGGTTCCTCAACTGTGGAAACATTTCCCATGTAATCCCACTTCATAAAGGGGGACCTTCTACAGAACTGACAAACTATCATCCGATTGCTATTCTTTCACCTCTTTCTAAACTACTCGAAAGGTGTATTCATCTCCAGGTCATGAAACTCTAACTAACAAATAACCTTCTCTTTAACACTCAGCATGGGTTTCGCCCATCACATACTACCACCACAGCTATCTTATCCTTCACTAATACTGCAAACCATCACATGAATAACAATGTTTATCTGCCATCTTTCTAGACCTTTTGATATGGTCTCCCATTCCAAACTAATAGATGCACTAACTGAGCTATCCTTCTCACCATCTGCTACAGCTTAGTTTAATAACTATTTATCTGGCCATCAACGATCTGTTCTATGGCAAGGTGACCTTCCACACCTTTCTTTATCCATCAGTGTCCCCCAAGAGTCTATCTTGGACCCTCTCCTTTTCTCTCTGTTTACTAATAATCTACACTCAACTACTCCACGTGGTTCTATAATACAGTCTGCAGATGATTCAACACTTATCTGTGACTTATAATCTACACACACCTACTCCACATGGTTCTATAATACAGTGTGCAGATGGCTCAACACTTATCTGTGACTAATAACCTACACACACCTACTCCACATGGTTCTATAATACAGTATGCAGATGATTCAACACTTATCTGTGACTAATAATCTACACACAGCTACTCCACATAGGTTCATAGGTTCATAGATTAGTACTAGGCTAACTGCCCTTTTTGGGCCATTTGAAGCGTAGCCAGTTACCCCATGTGAGAATCAAACCCTGCACCTTGTGTCTTTAAGGTAAACACCTTAACCATTATGTCATCCTCCCACATGGTTCTACAATACAGTCTGCAGATGATTCAACACTTATCTGTGACTAATAATCTACATACAGCTACTCCACATGATTCTGTAATACAGTCTGCAGATGATCCAACACTTATCTGTGACTAATAACCTACACACAGCTACTCCACATGGTTCTATAATACAGTATGCAGACGATTCAACACTTATCTGTGCTGCCACTTCTCTATCAACTCTTCATTCCCAAACACAGGAATCTTTCACTTCTGTTGAAACATGGTTAGCCAAAGCCCATCTAATCCTGAACCCATAGAAAACTAAATTCTTACTCTTCCAACCTAAGAAGACATTATTTCATGCTCAACATTTAACATAATAGCCAAAGATAATACTGTGATCTCCCCAACAGCCCATGCAAAGTTTCTTGGAGTGGAAATAGACAATATCCTAAAATTTGACTTGTGTGTCTCCCTAGCAATAAAAAAGTCCATAAGAAACTTGGAAGTCTATATAGGCACAAAATGTTCCTGGCCAAAATGGCCAAAATTACATTAGCACAAACCCATATGCTCTCCACTCTACTATATACCGCTCCAATTTTAACTAATCTTAGGAAAACTAACTTATCTAAGCTAGAAGAATCTTATAATAACATTGCCAAGTTTGCATCTGACTGCCCATATAGAATACATCATTGTACAGCTTTAAGAATACTAGACTGGCTTGAGCTTCCCAACATTATTCTTTACAACCAGCACTCTTTAACTCACAAAATTGTAACACAACCAACCAGAGCCCCTGCACTACAAAATCTTATCCTTACTCACACTTCCAGCAGACCACTTTATTCTAACAATAAAAATTTACTTACCATCTCCAAGGCCAACAACACTGCAGGAGAATCCTTATTTTCCAGCTACAAATGTCGTATATGGTACTCCCTTCCTAACTCCCAAGCTCATCCGCTAACCACTTTAAGCCATCACTTAAAGCTTATCTAAAAAATAAGTGGCTATGTTCCTGTACTAACCCCTCGTGGATGCTCTGGTACATCACAGTATACAGTATATATATATATATATATATATATATATATATATATATATATATATATATATATATATATATATATATATGTGTGTGTGTGTGTTTAATCTTTTATTCCTACCAGCCCGACTTAACCTTATATTGTGACATAAGTCATACTTTACAAATAGTACTAGCTATGTTCAAAGCCTAGGTTTTGTTGTCATGATGTAACAAGTTAGTATTTTCTTATGTGTGCAACATTTTGTTTACTTTATACTTTATTGATTATTGTAATTCATGCATTAAAATTTACTGTTACTCATGGAGCTTTTCTCCCTGGGCCTCTGCTGAAAAAGCACCTGGGTCCAGTTGGACTTTCCCTGTAAACAAATGTTAAATAAATAAATAAATATCTTATGGCATAACTTGCATTCATCCTTTTTCATGAGTGGGATACAAACTGTATCAATTGGTGCAGGATTTCTGATCTTGTTAGAGAGTTAAACAACTTGTATACAACAGATCAAATAATTTCTGCCACTGAAGAATATGGCTGAGATTCCAGTCAGTGCTGTCAGAATCTCAAAGATTGTGATGTGGACCTTTCTGTCAACTTTGACCATCTCCATCTGTAGGTTGCATTCTTAGGGGATATAGCAGATATCAATGCTGTTACAACACGTCACCAGATTACAATCAAAAGTCGTGTAGCTAAGACCACTTACTTGAAACAGTTTTTAAGTATTCAGGCAGCCCAAGTGCAAGAAGTTTAAACACAACCTTGTTGTCACAGCTGAGGCACAACTCCATTCTCACAACTAATGTTACCATGGAGCTTTGTAGTGAAATTTGGAATATCATTCTGTCAAGCACCTGCATACCTCTCAACCTCTTACAGCAAGAAATCTGGACAAAGCCATAAATAAAAGTGGGACAAAGGCCCAAAATAGAGACAAGTTTTAAATACTGCTCTTAAGAACTTAGAAAGTTGATAGAATAGCAGGTTTTACATTAGCATGAATTTTCTGAAGGGTATGAAGTCTGAAACTCAAATGTCTGTCATTATTTTCTAACTTCATTCTTTAATGATTTGTCTCTAATTTGCCAGAAAACCACAATTTTATGAAAAACAGGCCAAAACTATGAGCCAAAAATCTGGACACTCTTCAAAAATCTGTGCAGTTGAGATGTATAAGCACCTGTAATCTACACATCACTTCTCTGACATCAGTATCAATCCGCTCTAACAACTGGGACTTGTCACAAATGAGACACAACTCTATTCTCACAATGGAGACATGTCATAAGTGAGGCAAAACTCCACTCTCACAACTGAGACCTGACACAGCTGAGATGCAACTATAGTCCCAATCACAAGACCTGTGTCAAATGGCAGTTGAGATGGAAAAACATGACAACACACAAACATCTACCCATCCTGCAACATAACAGATAGAAAGGAAGTTGTGACCACAGCAGTAATTCTGTCAAAAGCCTTGATTGAAAATCTCTGGCTAAATCTTAGTCTACAACATTGGTCACAAAACCCGACCATTGGAGCAAGAAACCATGTGCACCTGATATTAAATACACATGGAAAATAATTTTCAAATTAGAAAACTATGTGGAGAAGAAGTTATTGTTTGTCATTAAAAAAAAGGAAAATCCTTCAACCTCAAAGGATATACCATTAAACTATTCCAGGACTATCATCAGAGATTGTAATGGTGAGTACATCTCATTCAAATATCTGCAAATTGTGCTTCAAATATATTATTTATTTATTGTTAAATATCTAACAAAATTACAAATAAAAATAGCAAAATAAGAACCATTTACTTTCCTCACAAAGGTCTTATTTCCAATTTCCTCAACAAAATATGATGCTAGGAATAGCTGATAATATCATGCAATCCTCAGTTACAGATGTTCCAGACAGCTCCACAGTACTGTTCAAGTGACAAGGATTTACTGCAGGGCATGCCTTGAAATCCCCAAAAATATACACAGCTCACCCACAGGAAACATCAGTTAGATATGAAAAAATGGCAAGGAAGCCCACAGCCAGGTGCTTGTCCCAGCTAACCATTCCTAAATCCAGCAAATGTGAAGTACTAAACAGTGACAGACCTCCAATGAGATGGCTACCTCTCCAAGCTTAGCCAGAGGTCGCCCCTAGGTCTACTCATTCTCATATCTTTAAAATGTATGAGGTGTATATGTTTTGTCTTTCTTGATTTGTTATATAGTTTACTTTATTAACTCTTATTTGTTAGACAAAAAACTTAATAAAAGAAATTTGGGGAAAAAATATAATGTGTATACATATATTTGGATGCCGTTTGTTCTGCGATATTGCTGCCATAGAATAAACTGCTGTGCTTTTATATTGAACATCTGTGTAGTCAGCTGCAGTGTTTGCTAAATATGGCAACATCAGTTGGTTTGTGTTGTGTATGGGATTTGTTTTGGGTGAAGGTAAGTCATTTCAGTGTTAGGGGTGGGAGGGACTGTATGTGCAAGAGTTTGCAGTCAGGGGTAGAGATAGGGCTAGGTAAGGCATGATGCCCACCAATGCTACCAATATATGATGACCACCAATATGTGATGTCCCCATGCTGGGCCATTAATCAAGGAGCCAGAATCCTCATCACTAACACTGGAGAGGGATGTGCACTTGGAATACAGATGGATAAATTCAGTATTTCAGATGCAGACCTGTATGCATAAAGTACAATTTCCTTTAAGAGCACATGGGGAACACACTCAGCCTGAGATCTGGATTTTTCTATATCTGTCTCCCTCCTGGTCCACAATAAGACTTCCTACTGGTACAGCTGAAGGGTTAGGTCCTCAGCCAAGTGTCCAACCCAAGTCCTACAGCACCCTCTCTATAAACCCAATGTTTCATGCCGCTGCCCCAAGTAGCTGACACACACACACACACACACACACACACACACACACACACACACACACACACACACACACACACACACACGCACAGACTGAGATTTGATTTTCACATACACACACACACACACACACACACACACACACACACACACACACACACACACACACACACATACACACACACACACACACACACACACACACACACACACACACACACACACACACACACACACACACACACCTGGGAAAGGCTGGTGTAGATTTACCTGCTGTGCCCACCTTATGCCCAAAGTACAAGGTAGTTATCACCACCACCAGACACTCCACAATCAACTACTCTAAGGCCTTTAACAAAGGGTGTCCAATTATACTGTGTAGTATTAATACTAATACAAATGGTAGTAACTGACCAAGATGGCTAGGCCTTCTGGAGTGGCCCACACAGTGTCACCAAATAAATATGAGCACTCTCAAAGGTTAAATACTTTCTACAAGGACCAGCCGCAATAAAAGTGTTAAATATATTTAATAATAAATAATAAAAGAACATGAAAATATTGAATATATATTTACAGTAAACCACAGAGTTCAGATCATAGGAAATATTGAAAAGAACACTAATGAACAGACTCAGACAAATAAAGAAAAATTATCTGAACTAAGCTTCACTATATTCCTGACTAATCTAAAATAATTACTGTTCCCTAGTTAAGTTACTTACTACAGAAAGGAAGATGCTGTGGGTGAGGGTCTTTCTAGTCAGTTTCCCCAAAAGTGAATACTCAATACTCTGAGATTTTTCTTTGCAATATCTAAAATATAATTTCCAAGGGGCTGACAGAATGACCTCATCTGATTACCTGACTCTAAGTTTTCGCAGTATTGCCCTTTGAAGCTGAGACTGGACTTTAACATTGATGGCTGAAATACACATATAAATGTTTATGGCAGTGCCTGGGGCTTCACCTCTTTTTACTAAGCTAATGAAAAAAGGCTTTAGCCAGAGTTAGCACCTCACGTCCTGTTCAGCACTGTGGGGTGCCATTTTAATGTTTTAACAGCTGATTTACATTTCCCTTATGTTTCTTAAAGAAAACTACCTTGTTAACCATTGCTATGTCAGCATCCTCTATTAAACATATACATTTAATACAGCTGCTACAATACACTTACATTTCTCTTTATTTCAGCAGGGTGCACTGTTGATATGTTTCAACACAAGCAAACCTCACAAATACATTTTCAGCACAAGCATCTGTGCAAATCAGTTTGATATACAAATGATATACAGTTCTAATACATTTGTAACACAAACATCTTGTATAAATAAGTTTGATATTCAAAGGACATATCATTCTTTGCAGAACTCCAGCTGGCTATGCTGACACTTGCCCATATCATCACATCAGGGAATTGTTTTAGTGTTGTTCATGCATGTAATGTAAGAGCGGTGTGTCCCTGTGTGAGTCTGTTTGGGGGTTAAGGTTCAAGTAAGGGCTAGATAAGGGATTAGTTTTAGAGTTGCACCTGTGTGTAGTATATGAGTGGTGTGTCTCTGAGTCACAGTGTTTGTGGGTTGCATTCAGAGTAAGGGCTAGGTAAGGGAATAGTTTTAGTGTTGCACATGTGTGTTGTGTATGAGTGGTGTGTCTCTGTGTGAGAGTGTTTGTGGGTTGCATTCAGAGTAAGGGCTAAGTAAGGGAATAGTTTTAGTGCTGCACATGTGTGTAGTGTATGAGTGGTGTTTCTCTGTATGAGAGTTTTTGTGAGTTAAGATTAGAGCAAGGGCTAGGTAAGGGAATAGTTTTAGTGTTGCACACATGTGTAATGTAAGAATGGTGTGTCTGTGTGAGAGTGTTTGTGAGTTATGGTTAGAGTAAAAGCTAGGTAAGGGAATAGTTTTAGTGTTGCACATGTGTGTAGTGTGTGATTGGTGTTTCACTGTGTGAGAGTGTTTATGGGTTATGTTCAGAGTTAGGGCTAGGTTAGGTACTAGTTTTAATGCTGTGTGTGCATATACAGTATGGGTGCTTTGCCCAAGAGTCTCACTTTAAGGTATTGTACAAGTAGAAGGAGCAGTGGGTAAAACATCTTGTCAGGGAATTCTATGCCATTTGTACCAGAAGCAGAATGGCAGGGTGGAAAGTCAGATGAGAAACATGCAACAATGGTACTGGAATGAAAACAGAGGTAGATGAAACACACCGGAGCTTTGGTAATGAGTCGCACCTGATTCAAAACTATGGAACCTGACACAGACAACACAGGAGAAAATTATGCATGCATGCATTGTCACTTGCACACTATGGAGGGAAGTGCATGGACTGGCCATGCTATGCATCCAACATTTACATATGCATGTATATGGTGGTGGGAACAAAACACATTCATTATCACCTTCGCAGGTGTGAGAGAAAAGAGACAGATGAGTGCAACACAACTTATTAAGCTACTGTACCTCCGACAAACCATGCCTCACCCTTCCTAGCTCATCACATATGAAACACATCGTGATGATGAGCTTGATACAATTTCTACTACTGTAAACAATCAATATTTCTCTATTGTTTGTTCCTGTTTCTGGTCAAAAAAGACAAATAAATAAAAATAAATAAATAAATAAATAACACTATGAGATGAGTTAGGGTCCTGGGAGGTAAATACATTAGTGTTGTATTCTGTAAGGTTGTGGGGAGTCACAGGTCACATGTTCCGGTAGTGGTATGAAGCTGCTATGAAGTGTCCAGTGACACTGTGCATTTTGATGCTTTGAGGTGCTGGAACTTGATGGGGTCCATAACAGAAAGGGGGGCAGAACTATGAGACCATGAACATTCACCCTGATGGGGTGTTGATCCTGATGAGCATTACTGACAGTGAAGTGGTCATCACCCAGACTACAGATGATAAGCTGTGTACCCACAAGTGACAGCAATGTCATTAAACCAGCATTTTGTGTAACCTGTCTTGGAATTATTTGTAGCTGATCTCCATGCATCTGGACACTCCCATTGCCATAGAAGCGGCATTACCATATAGCAGATGATCCTTGCTTCTTTGCAATATCTAACCCTGCCAGATATTACCCTTGTAGTGGGTATCCATGCCTCACAGACAGTGCACATTTCAGATGCTGTGGGCAAAGTGGACACAAGTGGAGTCCATGAGGAAATGTCAGTTGGAAAATTCTGTCATGCTCTAGTGAGGCAATATGTTCAGCCATTACCTCTAAAGTGACATCTGTAATGGTATATGTGGGTGATGCACCCTATAACATTGCAGACAGTACTACCATGTCTTCAGACCCTGCCACTTGCATATTTACAGAACCAATGGCCAAAAATGTCGTGACAATGTCAGTGTTTTGTTGTTCTGTTGTGCTGCATCCTCCATCAGTGCACTCTGTGAAAGTGGGAATGTCTGATGGCTTTATCTGTCTACAGACATATTCACCAATTGTCACTATAGATGCACAGTAATACACATTAAAATGCATCCACAGTATAGTTCGACAGATATACCTTTTCATGCAGAATGTGCAGTTGCAGATCAGTGACGCCTGTAAACACAGGTACATGGGCCTTGTCACTCATTCCATTCAAGTGCAGCAGATATACTGTTCTGTCCTGAAATGGACATTATTAGCCTAGTGCTTTCCCAACTAACACATAGGTCGTTGTTGCCAGCCGAGATCCCACATCCAAGCCACACACAGCTATGAGTGGCCACCCCTTGTGACCAGTGAAGCCAAAACCCCCAGCCTCAATGAGATGTTTTATTGCTGATGATTCAGATTTTGTGATGTAACTTCCTTTTGCAGTGTCCAACACTTTCATATTTACTTGGAGTATCATATCAGTAACCCTTTGCCAAACCTAGTGCAGAAACGTGCAATAGCATTCACATGCTGCACCAGTCCTCATCAAATCTGGTCTCTATACAGCTTGTCTGAAGTGCATACCATGTATATGGAGGGACTGCTATAGCACTTCATTCTCCTGGATGGTCAAGTTTTCCAGCATTGCCTCTCTTGGCTGCTCATGCCAGTACATGTATACCGGTGGATTAAACATGTTAGTTAATGGGTATATGTGGTATGCTTTGGGATGTGCAAGTCCATGGTAGCAGGACCCTTAGGCACTTGTTTATTGAACATATTGCTATACCCAGGTTCCTCACATTTCTGTACTGTAGCCATGACAATACCTCCCTTTACACATGTGTTTATCAGCTGCAGTTAGCATTATATACGTTTTCACCCAATTACATGATGTATTCATGCCTTAACATGTGGCACTGGAAATCCATAACCCCTCCAACTTGTCTTTCACAAGATTTCCATTGTACACTCTTACCCTCACCTCACTGCCATAGGCAAATTTGGTGCACTGCCATTTTTGTGCCCTGGAGTCCTAGTTACATCCGCTATTGCAGTGCCATGCCAGAGTCCTGGTTCCATGTTACATGCACATCATGATTTTGGTCTGGGTATGCAATCAAGTTTAAAAATAATCAAAATTATTATTTGTTTTGTATAGACACCATTGTAAATAGTTTCTATTAGGTTTTGATGTTATATTTTTCTTTCTTGTGTTTTATATATATATATATATATTTTTTATGGTTAAACATTTCCATTGTTATTAATTTCATGGATTATTTATATCTTACAAATGCAATCAAAAAATGTTCTATTTTGTTTTTCATGTATGTTTAAATGATTTACCAAAACAAATAAAATATTTTAAAGTGAAAACAAAATAAGACTGACCATGATTGTTTAATCAAACAGATGTGCCACCAAAGGAGACACTGTCAGGCTTGCTGAATAAAAACTGCAACATACAGCCAACGTGAATAACTTTACAAGTCATTACCAAAAGGCTTGTCTTCTATTTTTTCCTAATTTTCAGCCTTAATTACTTTCTCAAACTGTTTCTTAACTCACTAAAAAAACACTTAAAAATCTCTGAGTTCTGTTGACTAAATGATTCGCTTGTGAGAATCTAAAATCAGTATCTTAAAGGCACATTTTTATGCCTGGCCTGTGTACATTGCTGGCACAGGGACTTTACTGCTTCCCATCCCATATCCCGTTTCATTCCCATATCATGCGTGAGCAGCAGACAGGTGAAGTGCACGTAGCAGACAGGTACAAGTCCTCCGTGGAATGAACGGGGCGTATGGGAGCTCAGACAGGTACAAGTCCTCCGTGGAATGAACAGGGCCTACGCGAGCTCAGACAGGTACAAGTCCTCCGTGGAATGAACTGGGCATATGGGAGCTCAGACAGGTACAAGTCCTCCGTGGAATGAACCCCTGTGCAAGCTCATTATTTATTTGAGGCTACCAAAACCACTTTGTGTAATTCCAGCTTTATGTGAAATAGCACATTTATGCACTTAGTTTTAGTTTATTTATGTATTTATGCTGTTTGTTTATTTTTTTATTTGTTGAGTGGAGTGGAACCCTGATCTAGACGGTCCATTTACAGGTTCAACCAGAAAAAAAGACAGTGTGGAAATAATGCATAATTTGAAATTGCTATACAGATGCATTACATTCATATATGAGGCAGGGCATGCAAACATGAATTGAACTAGCGAGTAAACAGACAAATGAAACTTGCTCCCATGTTCGACTACACACTAGATAGTTGAACTCTGATCCCATTGCTGCTCATATTGGTGATGGACTACATTAGCACACGGTTTGGTGGAAACAGCTCAACAAAGTTGCTGAATACAGACAATGTGGCATTACAAGCAAACTGAACAGGAACTTCAGAAAATGTTAGGGGAATGATATGTAAAACTGAAGGCACATGGGATGAAACTGAGTATAGGCAAGATAGGTGACATGGCAACAAATGGGAGAAACCAGAAGATGAAAACTGAGATAGAAAGGAAAATAATGGAGCAGGTTAACGAGTATCTGAGAGAGGCAGTAAGGGAAAAGGGACATCTGATTCAGAGGGTCAGAACTAGAATCAGAGGGGTGGCATCCAACTGGCATAGGGTGTGAGGGGTAATGTATGCAGAAGAATGCCAAAAAAGCTGAAAAGTAAGGTGTACAAACCAGTTATGTGACCTGCACTACTGTATGCTACAGAAACCTGAGATGACGAAGCTAAACTTGATGGAGATGAGCTGCCTGAGATAGGTAGTAGGATGTACACTATGGGACAGATGAAGGAATGAGGACATTAGAGCAGAAATCAAACAGTGTCAATTGCAGAGAAGGTCAAAGAGAACATGTGTAGGAAAGCAGAAAACGATTTGGGAGGAAACGGTAGCAGCAGGAAGAAACAAGGATGTACAGCAAAAAGATTAATGGTTTGGTGGAAAGAAGGCCTGCAACAGGTTCATAGGTTCTTAGGTGGTTACTGGGATATCGACCTGAAAGTCTTTATAAGCCTAGCTATGTGTACCCAATATGATACTAGAGAAACATAATATAAAGGATCTTGCCAAAACTCGAGATCTTAGTTAGCAATGACTTCCCAGATCAAAGAGGGTCATAGGTGAAATGCTTGGCAGGAATTTATAGTTTCCCATTCAGTCATCCAGGCTATGCCTAAACAGGATCATAGAGGTTCTCTATTTGATGTGGACTGGTAGCCTATTCCAGAGAAGGGGCAACCTCTGAGAGACATATCTGTCTGTCCAGCAGATCCTATAGTCAGGGATGACTGTCAAAGAAGGGAGGTGAATGTCACTGAATTGACAAAGGTGGGGACAGGTGACGTGACAACCCAACACCATGTAAACAATGGGAAACAGATTAATGGTGATTATGATAAGAACTGTGATGAAGAGGACAATGACAATTTTAGTTAGCTGAAATCTGAATCAATGGAAATGAAACGATGCGGAAGCAAAACTTTAAAAGTGGTTTCTTGTTTTGTGGATATTTTGTGGGTTCTGGAGTGTGGTGCCTGTTAATTTAGGGGAATTCTGCGTACCCCTTCTTCTTCTAGTCTCCATCTTTTCTTTCCTTCATGAGTTTGTAATGACGTCTGCTGTGTCTGCACAAGTTACCACAGGCTCAAGCTTTGACTCTTTATATATATATATATATATATATATATATATATATATATATATATATATATGTAAACAGTCAAAGCTCGGCTACATGGTGGGAGGGTTACATAGGTAAATATATGTAAACAGTCAAAGCTCGGCTACATGCTGGGAGGGTTACATAGGCAAATATATGTAAACAGTCAAAGCTTGGCTACATAGTGGGTGGGTTACATAGGTAAATATATGTAAACAGTCAAAGCTCAGATACATGCTGGGAGGGTTACATAGGCAAATATATGTAAACAGTCGAAGCTCGGATACATGGTGGGTGGGTTACATAGGCAAATATATGTAAACAGTCAAAGCTCGGCTACATGGTGGGAGGGTTACATAGGCAAATATATGTAAACAGTCAAAGCTCGGCTACATGCTGGGAGGGTTACATAGGCAAATATATGTAAACACTCAAAGCTCGACTACATGGTGGGAGGGTTACATAGGCAAATATATGTAAACAGTCAAAGCTCGGCTACATGGTGGGAGGGTTACATAGGCAAATATATGTAAACAGTCAAAGCTCGGCTACATGCTGGGAGGGTTACATAGGCAAATATATGTAAACAGTCAAAGCTCGGCTACATGGTGGGAGGGTTACATAGGCAAATATATGTAAACAGTCAAAGCTCGGCTACATGGTGGGAGGGTTACATAGGCAAATATATGTAAACAGTCAAAGCTCGGCTACATGGTGGGAGGGTTACATAGGCAATTATATGTAAACAGTCAAAGCTCGGCCACATGGTGGTAGGGTTACATAGGCAAATATATGTAAACAGTCAAAGCCCGGATACATGGTGGGAGGGTTACATAGGCAAATGTATGTAAACAGTCAAAGCTCGGCTACATGCTGGGAGGGTTACATAGGCAAATATATGTAAACAGTCAAAGCTCAGCTACATGGTGGGCGGGTTACATAGGCAAATATATGTAAATAGTCAAAGCTCGGCTACATGGTGAGAGGGTTACATAGGCAAATATATGTAAACAGTCAAACCTCAGCTACATGGTGGGAGGGGTACATAGGCAAATATATGTAAATAGTCAAAGCTCGACTACATGGTGGGAGGGTTACATAGGCAAATATATGTAAACAGTCAAAGCTCGGCTACATGCTGGGAGGGTTACATAGGCAAATATATGTAAACAGTGAAAGCTCGGCTACATGGTGGGAGAGATACATAGGCAATTATATGTAAACAGTCAAAGCTCGGCTACATGGTTGGAGGGTTACATAGGCAAATATATGTAAACAGTCAAAGCTCGGCTACATGCTGGGAGGGTTACATAGGCAAATATATGTAAACAGTCAAAGCTCGAATACATGGTGTGAGGGTTACATAGGCAAATATATGTAAACAGTCAAAGCTCGGCTACAAGCTGGGAGGGTTACATAGGCAAATATATGTAAACAGACAAAGCTCGGCTACATGCTGGGGGGGGGTTACATAAGCAAATATATGTAAACAGTCAAAGCTCAGCTACATGGTGGGAGGGGTACATAGGCAAATATATGTAAACAGTCAAAGCTCGGCTACATGGTGGGAGGGTTACAGAGGCAAATATATGTAAACAGTAAAAGCTTGGCTACATGCTGGGGGGTCACTTAGGCAAATATATTTAAACAGTCAAAGCTCGGCTACATGGTGGGAGGGTTACATAGGCAAATATACGTAAACAGTCAAAGCTCGACTACATGGTGGTAAGGTTACATAGGCAAATATATGTAAAAGTCAAAACTCGGCTACATGGTGGGAGGGTTACATAGGCAAAATTATGTAAACAGTCAAAGCCCAGCTACATGCTGGGAGGGTTACATAGGCAAACATATGTAAACAGTCAAAGCTCGGCTACATGCTGGGAGGGTTATATAGGCAAATATATGTAAACAGTCAAAGCTCGGCTACATGGTGGGAGGGGTACATAGGCAAATACATGTAAACAGTCGAAGCTCGGCCACATGGTGGTAGGGTTACATAGGCAAATATATGTAAACAGTCAAAGCCCGGATACATGGTGGGAGGGTTACATAGGCAAATGTATGTAAACAGTCAAAGCTCGGCTACATGCTGGGAGGGTTACATAGGCAAATATATGTAAACAGTCAAAGCTCGGCTACATGGTGGGCGGGTTACATAGGCAAATATATGTAAACAGTCAAAGCTCGGCTACATGGTGGGAGGGTTACATAGGCAAATATATGTAAACACTCAAAGCTCGACTACATGCTGGGAGGGTTACATAGGCAAATATATGTAAACAGTGAAAGCTCAGCTACATGGTGGGAGAGATACATAGGCAATTATATGTAAACAGTCAAAGCTCGGCTACATGGAGGGAGGGTTACATAGGCAAATATATGTAAACAGTCAAAGCTCGGCTACATGGTTGGAGGGTTACATAGGCAAATATATGTAAACAGTCAAAGCTCGGCTACATGCAGGGAGGGTTACATAGGCAAATATATGTAAATAGTCAAAGCTCGGCTACAAGCTGGGAGGGTTACATAGGCAAATATATGTAAACAGACAAAGCTCGGCTACATGCTGGGGGGGGGTTACATAAGCAAATATATGTAAACAGTCAAAGCTCAGCTACATGGTGGGAGGGGTACATAGGCAAATATATGTAAACAGTCAAAGCTCGGCTACATGGTGGGAGGGTTACATAGGCAAATATATGTAAACAGTTAAAGCTCGTCTACATGGTGAGAGGGTTACATAGGCAAATATATGTAAACAGTAAAAGCTTGGCTACATGCTGGGGGGTCACATAGGCAAATATATTTAAACAGTCAAAGCTCAGCTACATGCTGGGAGGGTTGCATAGGCAATTATATGTAAACAGTCAAAGCTCGGCTACATGGTGGGACGGTTACATAGGCAGATATACGTAAACAGTCAAAGCTCGACTACATGGTGGTAAGGTTACATAGGCAAATATATGTAAAAGTCAAAACTCGGCTACATGGTGGGAGGGTTACATAGGCAAAATTATGTAAACAGTCAAAGCCAGCTACATGGTGGGATGGTTACATAGGCAAACATATGTAAACAGTCAAAGCTCGGCTATATGGTGGGAGGGCTACATTTGCAAATATATGTTAACAGTCAAAGTTCGGCTACATGGTGGGAGGGTTACATAGGCAAATATATGTAAAAAGTGAAAGCTCGTCTACATGGTGGGAGGGTTACATAGGCAAAATTATGTAAAGAGTCAAAGCTCGGCTACTTGGTGGGAGGGTTACATAGGCAAATATATGTAAACAGTCAAAGCTCGACTACATGCTGGGAGGGGTACATAGCCAAATATATGTTAACAGTCAAAGCACGGCTACATGGTGGGAGGGTTACATAGGAAAATATATAAAAACAGTCAAAGCTTGGCTACATGGTGGGAGGGTTACATAGGCAAATATATGTAAACAGTCAAAGCTTGGCTACATGGTGGGAGGGTTACATAGGCAAATATATTTAAACTGTCAAAGCTCGGCTACATGGTGGGAGGGTTACATAGGCAAATATCTGTAAACAGTTAAAGCTCGGCTACATGGTGGGAAAGTTACATAGAAAAATATATGTAAACAGTCAAAGCTCGGCTAAATGGTGAGAGGGTTACAGAGGCAAATATATGTAAACAGTCAAAGCTCGGCTACAAGCTGGGAGGGTTACACAGGCAAATATATGTAAACAGACAAAGCTCGGCTACATGCTGGGGGGGGGTTACATAAGCTAATATATGTAAACAGTCAAAGCTCAGCTACATGGTGGGAGGGGTACATAGGCAAATATATGTAAACAGTCAAAGCTCGGCTACATGGTGGGAGGGTTACATAGGCAAATATATGTAAACAGTTAAAGCTCGTCTACATGGTGAGAGGGTTACATAGGCAAATATATGTAAACAGTAAAAGCTTGGCTACATGCTGGGAGGGTTGCATAGGCAATTATATGTAAACAGTCAAAGCTTGGCTACATGGTGGGAGGGTTACATAGGCAAATATACGTAAACAGTCAAAGCTCGACTACATGGTGGTAGGGTTACATAGGCAAATATATGAAAAAGTCAAAACTCGGCTACATGGTGGGAGGGTTACATAGGCAAAATTATGTAAACAGTCAAAGCCCAGCTACATGGTGGGAGTGTTACATAGGCAAACATATGTAAACAGTCAAAGCTCGGCTACATGGTGGGAGGGTTACATTTGCAAATATATGTTAACAGTCAAAGTTCGGCTACATGGTGGGAGGGCTACATAGGCAAATATATGTAAAAAGTTAAAGCTCATCTACATGGTGGGAGGGTTACATAGGCAAAATTATGTAAAGAGTCAAAGCTCGGCTACTTGGTGGGAGGGTTACATAGGCAAATATATATAAACAGTCAAAGCTCGACTACATGCTGGGAGGGGTACATAGCCAAATATATGTAAACAGTCAAAGCACGGCTACATGGTGGGAAAGTTACATAGAAAAATATATGTAAACAGTCAAATTTCGGCTAAATGGTGAGAGGGTTACAGAGGCAAATATATGTAGAGTCAAAGCTCGGCTACATGGTGGGAGGGTTAAATAGGCAAATATATGTAAACAGTCAAAGCTCGGCTACATGGTGGGAGGGTTACATACGCAAATATATGTAAACAGTCAAAGCTCGGCTATATGGTGGGAGGGTTACATAGGCAAATATATGTAAACAGTCAAAGCTCGGCTACATGGTGGGAGGGTTACATAGAGAAATATATATAAACAGTCAAAGCTCGGCTACATGGTGGGAGGGTTACATAGGCAAATATATAAAAACAGTCAAAGATCAGCTACATGGTGGGAGGGTTACATAGGCAAATATATGTAAACAGTCAAAGTTCGGCTACATGGTAGGAGGGTTACATAGGCAAATTTATATAAACAGTCAAAGATTGGCTACATGGTGGGAGGGTTAAATACGCAAACATATGTAAACAGTCAAAGCTCGGCTACATGGTGGTAGGGTTACATCGGCAAATATATGTAAACAGACAAAGCTCGACTACATGGTGGGAGGGTTACATAGGCAAATATATGTAAACAGTCAAAGCTGGACTACATGGTGGGAGGGTTACATAGGCAAATGTATGTAAACAGTCAAAGCTCGGCTACATGCTGGGAGGGTTACATAGGCAAATATATGTAAACAGTCAAAACTCGGCTACATGGTGGGCGGGTTACATAGGCAAATATATGTAAATAGTCAAAGCTCGGCTACATGGTGGGAGGGTTACATAGGCAAATATATGTAAACAGTCAAAGCTCGGCTACATGGTGGGAGGGGTACATAGGCAAATATATGTAAACAGTCAAAGCTCGACTACATGGTGGGAGGGTTACATAGGCAAATATATGTAAACAGTCAAAGCTCGGCTACATGCTGGGAGGGTTACATTGGCAAATATATGTAAACAGTCAAAGCTTGGATACATGGTGGGAGGGATACATAGTCAATTATATGTAAAGAGTCAAAGCTCGGCTACATGGTGGGAGGGTTACATAAGTAAATATATGTAAACAGTCAAAGCTCGGCTACATGCTGGGAGGGTTACATAGGCAAATATATTTAAACAGTCAAAGCTCGGCTACATGGTGGGAGGGTAACATAGGCAAATATATGTAAACAGTCAAAGCTTGGCTACATAGTGGGAGGGTTACATAGTTAAATATATGTAAACAGTCAAAGCTCAGATACATGCTGGGAGGGTTACATAGGCAAATATATGTAAACAGTCAAAGCTCGGCTACATGGTGGGAGGGTTACAAAGGCAAATATATGTAAACAGTCAAAGCTCGGCTACATGGTGGGAGGGTTACATAGGCAAATATATGTAAACAGTCAAAGCACGGCTACATGGCGTGAGGGTTACATAGGCAAATATATGTAAACAGTCAAAGCTCGGCTACATGGTGGGAGGGTTACATAGGCAAATATATGTAAACACTCAAAGCTCGACTACATGCTGGGAGGGTTACATAGGCAAATATATGTAAACAGTCAAAGCTCGGCTACATGGTGGGAGGGTTACATAGGCAAATATATGTAAACAGTCAAAGCTCGACTACATGGTGGGAGGGTTACATAGGCAAATATATGTAAACAGTCAAAACTCAGCTACATGGTGGGAGGGTTACATAGGCAATTATATGTAAACAGTCAAAGCTCGGCTACATGGTGGTAGGGTTACATAGGCAAATATATGTAAACAGTCAAAGCCCGGATACATGGTGGGAGGGTTACATAGGCAAATGTATGTAAACAGTCAAAGCTCGGCTACATGCAGGGAGGGTTACATAGGCAAATATATGTAAATAGTCAAAGCTCGGCTACATGGTGAGAGGGTTACATAGGCAAATATATGTAAACAGTCAAACCTCGGCTACATGGTGGGAGGGGTACATAGGCAAATATATGTAAACAGTCAAAGCTCGACAACATGGTGGGAGGGTTACATAGGCAAATATATGTAAACAGTCAAAGCTCGGCTACATGCAGGGAGGGTTACATAGGCAAATATATGTAAACAGTGAAAGCTCGGCTACATGGTGGGAGAGATACATAGGCAATTATATGTTAAGAGTCAAAGCTCGGCTACATGGTGGGAGGGTTACATAGGCAAATATATGTAAACAGTCAAAGCTCGGCTACATGGTTGGAGGGTTACATAGGCAAATATATGTAAACAGTCAAAGCTCGAATACATGGTGTGAGGGTTACATAGGCAAATATATGTAAACAGTCAAAGCTCGGCTACAAGCTGGGAGGGTTACATAGGCAAATATATGTAAACAGACAAAGCTCGGCTACATGCTGGGCAGGGGGTTACATAAGCAAATATATGTAAACAGTCAAAGCTCAGCTACATGGTGGGAGGGGTACATAGGCAAATATATGTAAACAGTCAAAGCTCGGCTACATGGTGGGAGGGTTACATAGGCAAATATATGTAAACAGTCAAAGCTCAGCTACATGCTGGGAGGGTTGCATAGGCAATTATATGTAAACAGTCAAAGCTCGGCTACATGGTGGGAGGGTTACATAGGCAAATATATGTAAACAGTCAAAGCTCGGCTACATGGTGGGAGGGTTACATAGGCAAATATATGTAAACAGTTATAGCTCGTCTACATGGTGAGATGGTTACATAGGCAAATATATGTAAACAGTCAAAGCTCGGCTACATGCTGGGAGGGTTACATAGGCAAATATATGTAAACAGTGAAAGCTCGGCTACATGGTGGGAGAGATACATAGGCAATTATATGTTAAGAGTCAAAGCTTGGCTACATGGTGGGAGGGTTACATAGGCAAATATATGTAAACAGTCAAAGCTCGGCTACATGGTTGGAGGGTTAAATAGGCAAATATATGTAAACACTCAAAGCTCGAATACATGGTGTGAGGGTTACATAGGCAAATATATGTAAACAGTCAAAGCTCGGCTACAAGCTGGGAGGGTTACATAGGCAAATATATGTAAACAGTCAAAGCTCGAATACATGGTGTGAGGGTTACATAGGCAAATATATGTAAACAGTCAAAGCACGGCTACATGGTGGGAGGGTTACATAGGTAAATATATGTAAACAGTCAAAGCTCGGCTACATGGTGGGAGGGTTACATAGGCAAATATATGTAAACAGTAAAAGCTTGGCTACATGCTGGGGGGTCACATAGGCAAATATATTTTAACAGTCAAAGCTCGGCTATATGCTGGGAGGGTTGCATAGGCAATTATATGTAAACAGTCAAAGCTCGGCTACATGGTGGGAGGGTTACATAGCCAAATATACGTAAACAGTCAAAGCTCGACTACATGGTGGTAGGGTTACATAGGCAAATATATGTAAAAAGTCAAAACTCGGCTACATGGTGGGAG
Organism: Protopterus annectens; assembly: GCF_019279795.1. Classification (NCBI taxonomy): domain Eukaryota; kingdom Metazoa; phylum Chordata; order Ceratodontiformes; family Protopteridae; genus Protopterus; species Protopterus annectens. The sequence goes on along the minus strand of NC_056740.1, from coordinate 466,675,208 downwards.
GGTTACATAGGCAAAATTATGTAAACAGTCAAAGCCCAGCTACATGGTGGAAGGGTTACATAGGCAAACATATGTAAACAGTCAAAGCTCGGCTACATGGTGGTAGGGTTACATTTGCAAATATATGTTAACAGTCAAAGTTCAGCTATATGGTGGGACGGTTACATAGGCAAATATATGTAAAAAGTGAAAGCTCGTTTACATGGTGGGAGGGTTACATAGGCAAAATTATGTAAAGAGTCAAAGCTCGGCTACTTGGTGGGAGGGTTACATAGGCAAATATATGTAAACAGTCAAAGCTTGACTACATGCTGGGAGGGTACATAGCCAAATATATGTAAACAGTCAAAGCACGGCTACATGGTGGGAGGGTTACATAGGAAAATATATAAAACAGTCAAAGTTTGGCTACATGGTGGGAGGGTTACATAGGCAAATATATGTAAACAGTCAAAGCTTGGCTACATGGTGGGAGGGTTACATAGGCAAATATCTGTAAACAGTTAAAGCTCGGCTACATGGTGGGAAAGTTACATAGAAAAATATATGTAAACAGTCAAAGCTCGGCTAAATGGTGAGAGGGTTACAGAGGCAAATATATGTAAACAGTCAAAGCTCGGCTACATGCTGGCGGGGGGTTACATAAGCAAATATATGTAAACAGTCAAAGCTCAGCTACATGGTGGGACGGGTACATAGGCAAATATATGTAAACAGTCAAAGCTCGGCTACATGGTGGGAGGGTTACATAGGCAAATATATGTAAACAGTTAAAGCTCGTCTACATGGTGAGAGGGTTACATAGGCAAATATATGTAAACAGTAAAAGCTTGGCTACATGCTGGGGGGTCACATAGGCAAATATATTTAAACAGTCAAAGCTCGGCTACATGCTGGGAGGGTTGCATAGGCAATTATATGTAAACAGTCAAAGCTCGGCTACATGGTGGGAGGGTTACATAGGCAAATATACGTAAACAGTCAAAGCTCGACTACATGGTGGTAGGGTTACATAGGCAAATATATGTAAAAAGTCAAAACTCGGCTACATGGTGGGAGGGTTACATAGGCAAAATTATGTAAACAGTCAAAGCCCAGCTACATGGTGGGAGGGTTATATAGGCAAACATATGTAAACAGTCAAAGCTCGGCTACATGGTGGGAGGGTTACATTTGCAAATATATGTTAACAGTCAAAGTTCGGCTACATGGTGGGAGGGTTACATAGGCAAATATATGTAAAAAGTGAAAGCTCGTCTACATGGTGGGAGGGTTACATAGGCAAAATTATGTAAAGAGTCAAAGCTCGGCTACTTGGTGGGAGGGTTACATAGGCAAATATATGTAAGCAATCAAAGCTCGACTACATGCTGGGAGGGGTACATAGCCAAATATATGTAAACAGTCAAAGCACGGCTACATGGTGGGAGGGTTGCATAGGAAAATATATAAAAACAGTCAAAGCTTGGCTACATGGTGGGAGGGTTACATAGGCAAATATATGTAAACAGTCAAAGCTTGGCTACATGGTGGGAGGGTTACATAGGCAAATATATGTAAACAGTCAAAGCTCGGCTACATGGTGGGAGGGTTACATAGGCAAATATATGTAAACAGTCAAAGCACGGCTACATGGTGGGAGGGTTACATAGGAAAATATATAAAAACAGTCAAAGCTTGGCTACATGGTGGGAGGGTTACATAGGCAAATATATGTAAACAGTCAAAGCTTGGCTACATGGTGGGAGGGTTACATAGGCAAATATATGTAAACAGTCAAAGCTCGGCTACATGGTGGGAGGGTTACATAGGCAAATATATGTAAACAGTTAAAGCTCGTCTACATGGTGAGAGGGTTACATAGGCAAATATATGTAAACAGTAAAAGCTTGGCTACATGCTGGGGGGTCACATAGGCAAATATATTTAAACAGTCAAAGCTCGGCTACATGCTGGGAGGGTTGCATAGGCAATTATATGTAAACAGTCAAAGCTCGGCTACATGGTGGGAGGGTTACATAGGCAAATATACGTAAACAGTCAAAGCTCGACTACATGGTGGTAGGGTTACATAGGCAAATATATGTAAAAAGTCAAAACTCGGCTACATGGTGGGAGGGTTACATAGGCAAAATTATGTAAACTGTCAAAGCCCAGCTACATGGTGGGAGGGTTATATAGGCAAACATATGTAAACAGTCAAAGCTCGGCTACATGGTGGGAGGGTTACATTTGCAAATATATGTTAACAGTCAAAGTTCGGCTACATGGTGGGAGGGTTACATAGGCAAATATATGTAAAAGTGAAAGCTCGTCTACATGGTGGGAGGGTTACATAGGCAAAATTATGTAAAGAGTCAAAGCTCGGCTACTTGGTGGGAGGGTTACATAGGCAAATATATGTAAGCAATCAAAGCTCGACTACATGCTGGGAGGGGTACATAGCCAAATATATGTAAACAGTCAAAGCACGGCTACATGGTGGGAGGGTTACATAGGAAAATATATAAAAACAGTCAAAGCTTGGCTACATGGTGGGAGGGTTACATAGGCAAATATATGTAAACAGTCAAAGCTTGGCTACATGGTGGGAGGGTTACATAGGCAAATATATTTAAACAGTCAAAGCTCGGCTACATGGTGGGAGGGTTACATAGGGAAATATTTATAAACAGTCAAAGCTCGGCTACATGGTGGGAGGGGTACATAGGCAAATATATTTAAACAGTCAAAGCTCGGCTACATGATGGGAGGGTTACATAGGCAAATATATGTAAACAGTTAAAGCTCGGCTACATGGTGGGAAAGTTACATAGAAAAATATATGTAAACAGTCGAAGCTCGGCTAAATGGTGAGAGGGTTACAGAGGCAAATATATGTAAAGAGTCAAAGCTCGGCTACAAAGTGGGAGGGTTAAATAGGCAAATATATGTAAACAGTCAAAGCTCGGCTATATGGTGGGAGGGTTACATAGGCAAATATATGTAAACAGTCAAAGCTCGGCTACATGGTGGGAGGGTTACATAGGGAAATATATATAAACAGTCAAAGCTCGGCTACATGGTGGGAGGGTTACATAGGCAAATATATAAAAACAGTCAAAGATCGGCTTCATGGTGGGAGCGTTAAATAGGCAAATATATATAAACAGTCAAAGTTCGGCTACATGGTAGGAGGGTTACATAGGCAAATTTATATAAACAGTCAAAGATTGGCTACATGGTGGGAGGGTTAAATACGCAAACATATGTAAACAGTCAAAGCTCGGCTACATGGTGGTAGGGTTACATAGGCAAATATATGTAAACAGTCAAAGCTGGACTACATGGTGGGAGGGTTACATAGGCAAATATATGTAAACAGTCAAAGCTCGACTACATGGTGGGAGGGTTACATAGGCAAATGTATGTAAACAGTCAAAGCTCGGCTACATGCTGGGAGGGTTACATAGGCAAATATATGTAAACAGTCAAAACTCGGCTACATGGTGGGCGGGTTACATAGGCAAATATATGTAAATAGTCAAAGCTCGGCTACATGGTGGGAGGGTTACATAGGCAAATATATGTAAATAGTCAAAGCTCGGCTACATGGTAGGAGGGTTACATAGGCAAATATATGTAAACAGTCAAAGCTGGGCTACATGGTGGGAGGGGTACATAGGCAAATATATGTAAACAGTCAAAGCTCGACTACATGGTGGGAGGGTTACATAGGCAAATATATGTAAACAGTCAAAGCTCGGCTACATGCTGGGAGGGTTACATTGGCAAATATATGTAAACAGTCAAAGCTCGGATACATGGTGGGAGGGAAACTTAGTCAATTATATGTAAAGAGTCAAAGCTCGGCTACATGGTGGAAGGGTTACATAGGCAAATATATGTAAACAGTCAAAGCTTGGCTACATGGTGGGAGGGTTACATAGGCAAATATATGTAAACAGTCAAAGCTCGGCTACATGGTGGGTGGGTTACATAGGCAAATATATGTAAACAGTCAAAGCTAGGCTACATGGTGGGAGGGTTACATAGGCAAATATATGTTAACTGTCAAAGCTCGGCTACATGGTGGGAGGGTTACATAGACAAATATATAAAACAGTCAAAGATCGGCTTCATGGTGGGAGGCGTTAAATAGGCAAATATATATAAACAGTCAAAGTTCGCTACATGGTAGGAGGGTTACATAGGCAAATTTATATAAACAGTCAAAGATTGGCTACATGGTGGGAGGGTTAAATCGCAAACATATGTAAACAGTCAAAGCTCGGCTACATGGTGGTAGGGTTACATAGGCAAATATATGTAAACAGTCAAAGCTGGACTACATGGTGGGAGGGTTACATAGGCAAATATATGTAAACAGTCAAAGCTCGACTACATGGTGGGAGGGTTACATAGGCAAATGTATGTAAACAGTCAAAGCTCGGCTACATGCTGGGAGGGTTACATAGGCAAATATATGTAAACAGTCAAAACTCGGCTACATGGTGGGCGGGTTACATAGGCAAATATATGTAAATAGTCAAAGCTCGGCTACATGGTGGGAGGGTTACATAGGCAAATATATGTAAATAGTCAAAGCTCGGCTACATGGTAGGAGGGTTACATAGGCAAATATATGTAAACAGTCAAAGCTGGGCTACATGGTGGGAGGGGTACATAGGCAAATATATGTAAACAGTCAAAGCTCGACTACATGGTGGGAGGGTTACATAGGCAAATATATGTAAACAGTCAAAGCTCGGCTACATGCTGGGAGGGTTACATTGGCAAATATATGTAAACAGTCAAAGCTCGGATACATGGTGGGAGGGAAACTTAGTCAATTATATGTAAAGAGTCAAAGCTCGGCTACATGGTGGAAGGGTTACATAGGCAAATATATGTAAACAGTCAAAGCTTGGCTACATGGTGGGAGGGTTACATAGGCAAATATATGTAAACAGTCAAAGCTCGGCTACATGGTGGGTGGGTTACATAGGCAAATATATGTAAACAGTCAAAGCTAGGCTACATGGTGGGAGGGTTACATAGGCAAATATATGTTAACTGTCAAAGCTCGGCTACATGGTGGGAGGGTTACATAGACAAATATATGTAAAAGTCAAAGCTCGGCTACATTATGGGAGGGTTACATAGGCAAAATTATGTAAACAGTCAAAGCTCGGCTACATGCTGGGAGGGGAACATAGGCAATTATATGTTAACAGTCAAAGCTCGGCTACATGGTGGGAGGGTTACATAGGCAAATATATGTAAACAGTCAAAGCTCAGCTACATGGTGGGAGGGTTACATAGGAAAATATATAAAAACAGTCAAAGCTCGGCTACATGGTGGGAGGGTTACATAGGCAAATATCTGTAAACAGTCAAAGCTCGGCTACATAGTGTGAAAGTTACATAGAAAAATATATGTAAACAGTCAAAGCTCGGCTACATGGTGGGAGGTTTACATTGGCAAATATATGTAAACAGTCAAAGCTCGGCTACATGGTGGGAGGGTTAAATAGGCAAATATTTGTAAACAATCAAACCTCGGCTACATGGTGGGAGGGTTATATAGGCAAATATATGTAAACAGTAAAAGCTTGGCTATATGGTGGTAGGGTTACATAGACAAATATATGTAAACAGTCAAAGCACGGCTACATGGTGGGAAGGTTACATTGGCAAATATATGTAAACAGTCAAAGCTTGGCTACATGGTGGCAGTGTTAAATAGGCAAATATATGTAAAAAGTCAAAGCTGGGCTACATGGTGGGAAGGTTACATAGGCAAATATATATAAACAGTCAGTGCTCAGCTACATGGTGTGAGGGCTGCATAGGCAAATATATATAAACAGTGAAAGCTCGGCTACATGGTGGGAGGGTTACATAGAAAAATATATGTAAACAGTCAAAGCTCGGCTACATGGTGGGAGGTTGTATAGGCAAATATATGTAAACAGTCAAAGCTCGGCTACATAGTGGGAGGGTTACATAGGCAATTATATGTAAACAGTCAAAGCTCGGCTACATGGTGGGAGGGTTACATAGGCAAATATATGTAAACAGTCAAAGCTCGGCTACATGGTGGGAGGGTTACATAGGCAAATATATGTAAACAGTTATAGCTCGTCTACATGGTGAGATGGTTACATAGGCAAATATATGTAAACAGTCAAAGCTCGGCTACATGCTGGGAGGGTTACATAGGCAAATATATGTAAACAGTGAAAGCTCGGCTACATGGTGGGAGAGATACATAGGCAATTATATGTTAAGAGTCAAAGCTTGGCTACATGGTGGGAGGGTTACATAGGCAAATATATGTAAACAGTCAAAGCTCGGCTACATGGTTGGAGGGTTAAATAGGCAAATATATGTAAACACTCAAAGCTCGAATACATGGTGTGAGGGTTACATAGGCAAATATATGTAAACAGTCAAAGCTCGGCTACAAGCTGGGAGGGTTACATAGGCAAATATATGTAAACAGTCAAAGCTCGAATACATGGTGTGAGGGTTACATAGGCAAATATATGTAAACAGTCAAAGCACGGCTACATGGTGGGAGGGTTACATAGGTAAATATATGTAAACAGTCAAAGCTCGGCTACATGGTGGGAGGGTTACATAGGCAAATATATGTAAACAGTAAAAGCTTGGCTACATGCTGGGGGGTCACATAGGCAAATATATTTAAACAGTCAAAGCTCGGCTATATGCTGGGAGGGTTGCATAGGCAATTATATGTAAACAGTCAAAGCTCGGCTACATGGTGGGAGGGTTACATAGCCAAATATACGTAAACAGTCAAAGCTCGACTACATGGTGGTAGGGTTACATAGGCAAATATATGTAAAAAGTCAAAACTCGGCTACATGGTGGGAGGGTTACATAGGCAAAATTATGTAAACAGTCAAAGCCCAGCTACATGGTGGAAGGGTTACATAGGCAAACATATGTAAACAGTCAAAGCTCGGCTACATGGTGGGAGGGTTACATTTGCAAATATATGTTAACAGTCAAAGTTCAGCTATATGGTGGGACGGTTACATAGGCAAATATATGTAAAAAGTGAAAGCTCGTTTACATGGTGGGAGGGTTACATAGGCAAAATTATGTAAAGAGTCAAAGCTCGGCTACTTGGTGGGAGGGTTACATAGGCAAATATATGTAAACAGTCAAAGCTTGACTACATGCTGGGAGGGGTACATAGCCAAATATATGTAAACAGTCAAAGCACGGCTACATGGTGGGAGGGTTACATAGGAAAATATATAAAAACAGTCAAAGTTTGGCTACATGGTGGGAGGGTTACATAGGCAAATATATGTAAACAGTCAAAGCTTGGCTACATGGTGGGAGGGTTACATAGGCAAATATCTGTAAACAGTTAAAGCTCGGCTACATGGTGGGAAAGTTACATAGAAAAATATATGTAAACAGTCAAAGCTCGGCTAAATGGTGAGAGGGTTACAGAGGCAAATATATGTAAACAGTCAAAGCTCGGCTACATGCTGGCGGGGTTACATAAGCAAATATATGTAAACAGTCAAAGCTCAGCTACATGGTGGGACGGGTACATAGGCAAATATATGTAAACAGTCAAAGCTCGGCTACATGGTGGGAGGGTTACATAGGCAAATATATGTAAACAGTTAAAGCTCGTCTACATGGTGAGAGGGTTACATAGGCAAATATATGTAAACAGTAAAAGCTTGGCTACATGCTGGGGGGTCACATAGGCAAATATATTTAAACAGTCAAAGCTCGGCTACATGCTGGGAGGGTTGCATAGGCAATTATATGTAAACAGTCAAAGCTCGGCTACATGGTGGGAGGGTTACATAGGCAAATATACGTAAACAGTCAAAGCTCGACTACATGGTGGTAGGGTTACATAGGCAAATATATGTAAAAAGTCAAAACTCGGCTACATGGTGGGAGGGTTACATAGGCAAAATTATGTAAACAGTCAAAGCCCAGCTACATGGTGGGAGGGTTATATAGGCAAACATATGTAAACAGTCAAAGCTCGGCTACATGGTGGGAGGGTTACATTTGCAAATATATGTTAACAGTCAAAGTTGGCTACATGGTGGGAGGGTTACATAGGCAAATATATGTAAAAGTGAAAGCGCGTCTACATGGTGGGAGGGTTACATAGGCAAAATTATGTAAAGAGTCAAAGCTCGGCTACTTGGTGGGAGGGTTACATAGGCAAATATATGTAAGCAATCAAAGCTCGACTACATGCTGGGAGGTACATAGCCAAATATATGTAAACAGTCAAAGCACGGCTACATGGTGGGAGGGTTGCATAGGAAAATATATAAAAACAGTCAAAGCTTGGCTACATGGTGGGAGGGTTACATAGGCAAATATATGTAAACAGTCAAAGCTTGGCTACATGGTGGGAGGGTTACATAGGCAAATATATGTAAACAGTCAAAGCTCGGCTACATGGTGGGAGGGTTACATAGGCAAATATATGTAAACAGTCAAAGCACGGCTACATGGTGGGAGGGTTACATAGGAAAATATATAAAAACAGTCAAAGCTTGGCTACATGGTGGGAGGGTTACATAGGCAAATATATGTAAACAGTCAAAGCTTGGCTACATGGTGGGAGGGTTACATAGGCAAATATATGTAAACAGTCAAAGCTCGGCTACATGGTGGGAGGGTTACATAGGCAAATATATGTAAACAGTTAAAGCTCGTCTACATGGTGAGAGGGTTACATAGGCAAATATATGTAAACAGTAAAAGCTTGGCTACATGCTGGGGGGTCACATAGGCAAATATATTTAAACAGTCAAAGCTCGGCTACATGCTGGGAGGGTTGCATAGGCAATTATATGTAAACAGTCAAAGCTCGGCTACATGGTGGGAGGGTTACATAGGCAAATATACGTAAACAGTCAAAGCTCGACTACATGGTGGTAGGGTTACATAGGCAAATATATGTAAAAAGTCAAAACTCGGCTACATGGTGGGAGGGTTACATAGGCAAAATTATGTAAACAGTCAAAGCCCAGCTACATGGTGGGAGGGTTATATAGGCAAACATATGTAAACAGTCAAAGCTCGGCTACATGGTGGGAGGGTTACATTTGCAAATATATGTTAACAGTCAAAGTTCGGCTACATGGTGGGAGGGTTACATAGGCAAATATATGTAAAAAGTGAAAGCTCGTCTACATGGTGGGAGGGTTACATAGGCAAAATTATGTAAAGAGTCAAAGCTCGGCTACTTGGTGGGAGGGTTACATAGGCAAATATATGTAAGCAATCAAAGCTCGACTACATGCTGGGAGGGGTACATAGCCAAATATATGTAAACAGTCAAAGCACGGCTACATGGTGGGAGGGTTACATAGGAAAATATATAAAAACAGTCAAAGCTTGGCTACATGGTGGGAGGGTTACATAGGCAAATATATGTAAACAGTCAAAGCTTGGCTACATGGTGGGAGGGTTACATAGGCAAATATATTTAAACAGTCAAAGCTCGGCTACATGGTGGGAGGGTTACATAGGGAAATATTTATAAACAGTCAAAGCTCGGCTACATGGTGGGAGGGGTACATAGGCAAATATATTTAAACAGTCAAAGCTCGGCTACATGATGGGAGGGTTACATAGGCAAATATATGTAAACAGTTAAAGCTCGGCTACATGGTGGGAAAGTTACATAGAAAAATATATGTAAACAGTCGAAGCTCGGCTAAATGGTGAGAGGGTTACAGAGGCAAATATATGTAAAGAGTCAAAGCTCGGCTACAAAGTGGGAGGGTTAAATAGGCAAATATATGTAAACAGTCAAAGCTCGGCTATATGGTGGGAGGGTTACATAGGCAAATATATGTAAACAGTCAAAGCTCGGCTACATGGTGGGAGGGTTACATAGGGAAATATATATAAACAGTCAAAGCTCGGCTACATGGTGGGAGGGTTACATAGGCAAATATATAAAAACAGTCAAAGATCGGCTTCATGGTGGGAGCGTTAAATAGGCAAATATATATAAACAGTCAAAGTTCGCTACATGGTAGGAGGGTTACATAGGCAAATTTATATAAACAGTCAAAGATTGGCTACATGGTGGGAGGGTTAAATACGCAAACATATGTAAACAGTCAAAGCTCGGCTACATGGTGGTAGGGTTACATAGGCAAATATATGTAAACAGTCAAAGCTGGACTACATGGTGGGAGGGTTACATAGGCAAATATATGTAAACAGTCAAAGCTCGACTACATGGTGGGAGGGTTACATAGGCAAATGTATGTAAACAGTCAAAGCTCGGCTACATGCTGGGAGGGTTACATAGGCAAATATATGTAAACAGTCAAAACTCGGCTACATGGTGGGCGGGTTACATAGGCAAATATATGTAAATAGTCAAAGCTCGGCTACATGGTGGGAGGGTTACATAGGCAAATATATGTAAATAGTCAAAGCTCGGCTACATGGTAGGAGGGTTACATAGGCAAATATATGTAAACAGTCAAAGCTGGGCTACATGGTGGGAGGGTACATAGGCAAATATATGTAAACAGTCAAAGCTCGACTACATGGTGGGAGGGTTACATAGGCAAATATATGTAAACAGTCAAAGCTCGGCTACATGCTGGGAGGGTTACATTGGCAAATATATGTAAACAGTCAAAGCTCGGATACATGGTGGGAGGGAAACTTAGTCAATTATATGTAAAGAGTCAAAGCTCGGCTACATGGTGGAAGGGTTACATAGGCAAATATATGTAAACAGTCAAAGCTTGGCTACATGGTGGGAGGGTTACATAGGCAAATATATGTAAACAGTCAAAGCTCGGCTACATGGTGGGTGGGTTACATAGGCAAATATATGTAAACAGTCAAAGCTAGGCTACATGGTGGGAGGGTTACATAGGCAAATATATGTTAACTGTCAAAGCTCGGCTACATGGTGGGAGGGTTACATAGACAAATATATAAAAACAGTCAAAGATCGGCTTCATGGTGGGAGCGTTAAATAGGCAAATATATATAAACAGTCAAAGTTCGGCTACATGGTAGGAGGGTTACATAGGCAAATTTATATAAACAGTCAAAGATTGGCTACATGGTGGGAGGGTTAAATACGCAAACATATGTAAACAGTCAAAGCTCGGCTACATGGTGGTAGGGTTACATAGGCAAATATATGTAAACAGTCAAAGCTGGACTACATGGTGGGAGGGTTACATAGGCAAATATATGTAAACAGTCAAAGCTCGACTACATGGTGGGAGGGTTACATAGGCAAATGTATGTAAACAGTCAAAGCTCGGCTACATGCTGGGAGGGTTACATAGGCAAATATATGTAAACAGTCAAAACTCGGCTACATGGTGGGCGGGTTACATAGGCAAATATATGTAAATAGTCAAAGCTCGGCTACATGGTGGGAGGGTTACATAGGCAAATATATGTAAATAGTCAAAGCTCGGCTACATGGTAGGAGGGTTACATAGGCAAATATATGTAAACAGTCAAAGCTGGGCTACATGGTGGGAGGGTACATAGGCAAATATATGTAAACAGTCAAAGCTCGACTACATGGTGGGAGGGTTACATAGGCAAATATATGTAAACAGTCAAAGCTCGGCTACATGCTGGGAGGGTTACATTGGCAAATATATGTAAACAGTCAAAGCTCGGATACATGGTGGGAGGGAAACTTAGTCAATTATATGTAAAGAGTCAAAGCTCGGCTACATGGTGGAAGGGTTACATAGGCAAATATATGTAAACAGTCAAAGCTTGGCTACATGGTGGGAGGGTTACATAGGCAAATATATGTAAACAGTCAAAGCTCGGCTACATGGTGGGTGGGTTACATAGGCAAATATATGTAAACAGTCAAAGCTAGGCTACATGGTGGGAGGGTTACATAGGCAAATATATGTTAACTGTCAAAGCTCGGCTACATGGTGGGAGGGTTACATAGACAAATATATGTAAAAAGTCAAAGCTCGGCTACATTATGGGAGGGTTACATAGGCAAAATTATGTAAACAGTCAAAGCTCGGCTACATGCTGGGAGGGGAACATAGGCAATTATATGTTAACAGTCAAAGCTCGGCTACATGGTGGGAGGGTTACATAGGCAAATATATGTAAACAGTCAAAGCTCGGCTACATGGTGGGAGGGTTACATAGGAAAATATATAAAAACAGTCAAAGCTCGGCTACATGGTGGGAGGGTTACATAGGCAAATATCTGTAAACAGTCAAAGCTCGGCTACATAGTGTGAAAGTTACATAGAAAAATATATGTAAACAGTCAAAGCTCGGCTACATGGTGGGAGGTTTACATTGGCAAATATATGTAAACAGTCAAAGCTCGGCTACATGGTGGGAGGGTTAAATAGGCAAATATTTGTAAACAATCAAACCTCGGCTACATGGTGGGAGGGTTATATAGGCAAATATATGTAAACAGTAAAAGCTTGGCTATATGGTGGTAGGGTTACATAGACAAATATATGTAAACAGTCAAAGCACGGCTACATGGTGGGAAGGTTACATTGGCAAATATATGTAAACAGTCAAAGCTTGGCTACATGGTGGCAGTGTTAAATAGGCAAATATATGTAAAAAGTCAAAGCTGGGCTACATGGTGGGAAGGTTACATAGGCAAATATATATAAACAGTCAGTGCTCAGCTACATGGTGTGAGGGCTGCATAGGCAAATATATATAAACAGTGAAAGCTCGGCTACATGGTGGGAGGGTTACATAGAAAAATATATGTAAACAGTCAAAGCTCGGCTACATGGTGGGAGGTTGTATAGGCAAATATATGTAAACAGTCAAAGCTCGGCTACATAGTGGGAGGGTTACATAGGCAAATATATGTAAACAGTCAATGCTTGGCTACATGTTGGGAGGGTTGCATAGGCAAATATATGTAAACGTTCAAAGTTCAGCTACATGGTGGGATGGATACAGAGGCAAATAGATGTAAACAGTCAAAGCTCGGTTACATGGTGGGAGGGTTGCATAGGCAAATATTTGTAAACAGTCAAAGCTCAGCAGCATGGTGAGAGGATTGCTTCGGCAAATATATATAACAGTCAAAGCTCGGCTACATGATGGGAGGGTTACACAGGCAAATATATGTAAACAGTCAAAGGTTGGTACATGGTGGGAGGGTTACATAGGCAAATATATGTAAACAGTCAAAGCTCGGCTACATGGTGGGAGGGTTACCTAGGCAAATATATGTAAACAGTCAAAGCTTGGCTACATGGTGGGAGGGTTACATAGCCAAATATATGTAAACAGACAAAGCTCGGCTACATCGTGGGAGGTATACATGGGCAAATATATGTAAACAGTCAAAGCTCGGCTACATGGTGGGAAGGTTACATAGGCAAATATATGTAAACAGTCAAAGCTCGGCTAGATGGTGGGAGGGTTACATAGGCAAATATATGTAAACAGTCAAAGCTCGGCTACATGGTGAGAGGGTTACTTAGGCAAATGTATGTAAACAGTCAAAGCTCGGCTACATGGTGGGCAGACCTCTCAACCAATCAGGGACACATTTCTGCTGAATCTGGGACAAGTCAAGAAAACATCAGGGACAATCAGGGACACTTTTAAAAAAGTAGTGCTATTAACTTGAAACATTGACAGAATCAGAGCATATCAATTAATACACATTTTCTGAAGTAAAAGAAGTTTGTAACTCTTACTTATTGTCATTAGTCATTAAGTGTAATTCACCACCGTTACTCCAAAAGTCACTAATTATAGGAGGGATTCAGAGGGACAGAATTAAACTTTCAGTCAAAATCAGGGATGTCCCTGAAAATCAGGGACAGTTGAGAGGTATGTTGGTGGGAGGGTTACATAGGCAAATATATGTAAACGGTCAAAGCTCGGCTACATGGTGGGAGGGTTACATAGGCAAATATATGTAAACAGTCAAAGCTCGGCTACATGGTGCGAGGGTTACATAGGCAAATATATGTAAACAGTCAAAGCTCGGCTACATGGTGGGAGGGTTACATAGACAAATATATGTAAACAGTCAAAGCTCGGTTACATGGTGGGAGGGTTACATAGGCAAATATATGTAAACAGTCAAAGCTCGGTTACATGGTGGGAGGGTTACTTAGGCAAATATTTGTAAACAGTCAAAGCTCGGCTACATGGTGGGAGGGTAACATAGGCAAATATATGTAAACAGTCAAAGCTCGGCTACTTGGTGGGAGGGTTACATAGGCAAATATATGTAAACAGTCAAAGCTCGGCTACATGGTGGGAGTGTTACAAAGTCAAATATATGTAAACAGTCAAAGCTCGGCTACATGGTGGGAAGGTTACATAGGCAAATATATGTAAACACTCAAAGCTCGGCTACATGCTGGGAGGGTTACATAGGCAAATATATGTAAACAGTCAAAGCTCGGCTACATGGTGGGAAGGTTACATAGGCAAATATATAAAAACAGTAAAAGCTCGGCTACATGGTGGGAGGGTTACATAGGCAAATATATATAAACAGTCAAAGCTCGGCTACATGGTGGTAGGGTTACATAGGCAAATATATATAAACAGTCAAATCTCGGCTACATGGTGGGAGGGTTACATAGGTAAATATATGTAAACAGTCAAAGCTCGGCTACATGGTGGGAGGGTTACATAGGCAAATATATATAAACAGTTACAGCTTGGCTACATGGTGGGAGGGTTACATAGGCAAATATATGTAAACATTCAAAGCTCGACTACATGGTTGGAAGGTTACATAGGCAAATATATGTAAACAGTCAAAGCTCGGCTACATGGTGGGAGGGATACATGGGCAAATATATGTAAACAGTCAAAGCTCGGCTACATGGTGGGAGGGTTACATGGGGAAATATATGTAAAGAGTTGAAGCTCGGCTACATGGTGGGAGGTTACATATGCAAATATATGTAAACAGTCAAAGCTCGGCTACATGGTGGGAGGGTTACATGGGGAAATATATGAAAACAGTCAAAGCTCGGCTACATGGTGGGAGGGTTACATTGGGAATTATATGTAAACAGTCAAAGGTCGGCTACATGGTGGGAGGGTTACATAGGCAAATATATAAAGCTCGGCTACATGGTGGGAGGGTTACATATGCAAATATATGTAAACAGTCAAAGCTCGGCTACATGGTGGGATGGTTACTTATGCAAATTAATGTAAACAGTCAAAGCTCGGCTACATGCTGGGAGGGTTACATAGGCAAATATATGTAAACAGTCAAAGCTCGGCTACATGGTGGGAGGGTTACATAGGCAAATATATGTAAACAATCAAAGCTCGGCTACATGGTGGGTCGGTTACATAGGCAAATATATGTAAACAGTCAAAGCTCGGCTACATGGTGGGAGCGTTACATAGGCATGTCAGTGTGCTCACCCCAAACCAATATATTGACACCCGAGTCACAAAGCCACAGGGAAGAGAAAACACTACAAATAGTGAATCAATATCAGAGTACAGATAGAAACTACACCAGCAGTGATTTTCACCAGTGAAGGTTATGTGTTAAGTTTTAAAATAATTAAGCTGAAACTTTTTTTCCAGTGATCAGCCATTGACCAGTAGCATAGCTGCTTTCATTGTCTTTGTAATTTCAAATGCAAAGTTCCACCTGTCATATATAAACATTGTACTTTTTGTCTCTCTTGCCCTCAGGATGTGGAGTGCAGAATTTGATCAGTGCCAGCAGATAAAGCAGACACTGTCTGTGTGTAGATAAATAAGTTAACAACAGGATTTTAAACATGAAACAGAAACAAACTGGAAACCAACGTAGAATTTGCAGCACAGGTATATTATGGTGGAATGAAAGGTATGGAGCTTTGCACAAACTGTAAGCAGACAAGCTCAGCTTCAGTAGCTGTTAGGTAAAGGGTGCTATTGTAATCAAAGGGGAGTGAGCCAGGTGCAGGAGTAACATGCTTAATTCTGGAAATGTTCTACAACGTGACTTTACTACAGCTAACACCTGGCCCTGAGTCATTAGCCTCTTATCCAGGATCACTCCTAAATCTTGTATCTTGTTGACAAAGTATAGCTCTCTGCCATGGTAGAAAATATCCTTCCGAACTAGGGCAGCAGATAATCTGTGAAGATAACATGAAATGCCATTACAATACATCTCAATTGTACAGATTTTTGCAGAATGTCCAGATTTTTGCCTCATATTTTTCGTCAACTCCTCATAAAAACTGTGTTTTTTTTGACAACTCACTGGGATGCTCTAAGGATTAAAGTCACTAAATAATGACATGTATTTGAGTTTCAGACTTCATATACTTCAGAAAATGCATGCTAACACAAATTCTGTTATTCTAGCAACTTTTCTAAGTTTATAACAGCAATATTTAAAATGTGTCTCTATTTTTGGGCCTTTGTCCCCCTGTTATGTCAGGCTTTCTCCGGTTATCGTGGACTAAGAGGTTGAGAGGTATGCACATCACCTCTCTTTTAGAGATGTTGATCTTCAACTGATTATGTGTTAACTATTAGAAAATGATTTCCATATAATAAGCAAGGCACTGGCCATAAGATCTCAGAGGAAAGATCAGCAGAGTGGAAAATGTGTTGTCTTCAGAAATCATCATAATTTATCTTGCCATATTCTCTAGTATGGTTAACACTGCTTGTTACCGAAATTTTAGCAACCCCATGGTCCTTGAATGTTTCCTCGTCTTGAGCACATAAAGCTTTCTTTCCTTCCCACTGTTCTTATTTTGCTTAGACATTGTGATAGCATTAAGCCAAGGTATCTCAGCAGTCAACCTGACAGTTTCTGACATATCCCACCACATTCAGACCCCAGTAATTCTCATGTGAGTCATCACCCCACCCCCATGGTCTGGAATTGCTGACACCCATAATTCATTTGTACCGTTCAATTGTTGCTGTCTCCAGATAATTCCACCCTCTTACAAGACATCATCAAGATTATCATACCTGCACATTTTGTTACGTGGAAGCAACATGAAGCAAATTTGCTCATTCTACTCTGATAAATTAACCCCCACCCCCTCCTTGTTGACTAACACCATCCTGATAATCTGCCTTCTTTTTCTCACAGCAAGCAAAGTGTCCTTCCATCCCCTTATGTTACCAGGCTTTAATGCCAAAGGACCCTTTCTCCTTAGTGTAATCAGCTTGGCATCAACTTTCTGATAAAGCAAAGTGACTTCTTTGTCTTCTGACAGCATAAAATGATCTCCCCTCATATCCAGTGACAAATCACCACATCTTTCCCTAGTACTGCTATTCCTATAAGTACATATATTTCCAAACATTGGGATTGGATGCCTATGGCTCTGAACATTCTCATGCATCTGTCCTCTTATGCCGAAATGCTGCCTCAAGCAATTATGTTTTAACCTGGTTTGGTTGTATTGATGAGAATTACACCACAGTTATCTTGTATGCAAAACATTTCCTTTTGCTATTCTCTCTTCTCATTCAATTTCAGTACCCCCGGGTACCCTCTCCTTATTAATTTAATGGATCTTTATAGCTGTGAATATCAAAAGTTTGTCATTTGAAAGCTTCTGCCTCCCTCGTCTTCAAATGAATCTGAATCTTTGTATAGGAAAGTACATCTGTACGTGTATCTAATTACCCATAATTCTTCATCTGCAATCCCATGTCTCTTTACAAAACCCCAAGTCATTAATTCACCTCAACTATGCCAACCTCTGTGCCCTTTTCCATTTGGCAGACTGGAATCATTGTCTTCATTGCCAAGGAAAAAAATGACCCAGCTATCCTATTTCATGTGGTAATTACTGTTTTCTGTTCTAGATACTTTATGCCCTTTGGAAACACTATACCTAGCATAACCGTTCAAGTTTGCAAATAATTTGCTTTAATAAGGACCTGTCCTGTGCTGTTCCTGTGCTGTCTAGTGTTAGATTGGATACAATTTCCATCGGTGTCTTAAAAAGTCTTTCTCCACAACAGTCCCTAATTTAACAGCAGCGCCGAATGAGTTCTGTAAGACAAACTACCATAAAGTATCTTGGTGTATTTTCTCCTTACCATGTTATAAGCTACAGATTCCTTACCTTTCCCCATATTTCTGTCACCTCCTTCCATCTTCCATTCTTTCTGCTTTTTTCATGACCACTTTATCTCTAACACCCAGTAAGTTACTAGTAACCAATTTAATGTGAAAGTAACTGTTCACAAGGCTTCCTCACTTCCTTCGGAATTATTACTGTATGTGTTCTCATACAGAAATATTTCTCACCAACTTTATATTTGTACTCTTTTCTTAAACAACTGCGTCATTTAGTTGCATCAGGCACACAAC
>NC_056740.1:466624356-466654356 GCF_019279795.1 Protopterus annectens | reverse complement strand
TCACTGAAAAGTTGAAACAGGTCCACTTCAATAATTTTTTAAAATTTTTTATTAAACATTGCTTTTTTTTTTTTTTAGAAAGTGACATAGGTACATATACAGTAACAGAAAAGAAAACAAACCATATAGGAAAGGCTGAAGAAAAGCTGAACAATTTCTTTTAATATAATAGAATAACCAGTGAAAGACATTAGTTACTGGTAATTAAAGAATTTGTTATTAGTACATTAACATTGATAACTTTATAGTCAGCCAGTTAAAATGTGCTCAGCAAAATGACTTGTGAATGAGATTGCATCACCCCATACTGAGGAGCTCTGTCTGGGAAGGAGTCACTGGATGTTATAACAGTACTTTTGCCAGTGTGACCAATTGCTGACTCATGGTATATCAAGGTGGGTGCATATAATATGGTTGCCACAAGTAGTCATACTGTTATCTGATTTTGGTGCGGAGGGGAGCATGCTTGTTCCATTTTAACAGCTCTTTCTCTCAAAAGAATAACATTTTTGTGTGGTTAATTTGCAGTCCCAAAGTGTTTTATATCTACCTTACAGCCACAGTTTCCTGCATAATAATAACAATGAAAAGATAAAAAGAAAAAATGTCAGTGTGCTTCTACTGGCAATGGGGCTGAGAAGTGATGTAAACATGAGGCAGCATGGTAGGAGTTTTCAGCTTCAAATAGTGATGTTTGCCAACAAAATGAAATGCAAAAATAATACCTTTTGCATCAAAAAATCTACAATTTAGCTGCTGCTGTGGCATAAAAGTCTAAAGCCCTGCTAACTAGGACTTGATTAGTGTCTCTGGTGACTGATGGAGCAGCAGAGAGGGAGGGAGAGCTGGGCACTTCCATCGTAGGGTATGGTGGTCCTGAGGACGTTCCCACATAAAGATTCCTGATGGAGGTCAGGACTTGTGAGACAGGGCATCATCTAGTGAGGGATAAGGATAGGGACTTTGGCATAGCTGCCATGCAGGTGAGGTAATACAGTTGCTCATTCCCATTGCTTACCTGCCCTTACAATGATACCAAGGGACCAAGGGGAGGGAGGAACACAGTAAGGAATAAAAGAAAAATCCTCCAGGTAGATGGCATGATAGCCAGCCTGCCCAGATACTCTTAAGATCTTCACCAGCCTCAGCCATGCATAGAAAGTTGGGGAAGACAGTATGTAGCAAGCAGACCCAGCAATGGATGTGAGGCACTGAAGTATGGTGCCACAGAATGACATAAGGGAGAAGTAAAAAGAAAAAAAATATTTAATTTTCTAAGGAAATGACATGTAACGCCATACACTTATTAATTGCACCGGGTTCCTATCAGCTGACTGAAGATGCAGGTTAGCAAATGTGACTTGGTCGAGCTGTAAATGCCGAAACGGCACAATATCGAAGCGGCATGTAAGCAAATTCTTTCCCTGGGAAAGAATTCGCTTGGCTGCTTCGGTAGTTTGCCATTTTCTGCACTGTAGTGCAGTCTCAGAGTTGATATATTTAAGTAGGCGGGTGTGTATCATGTATTAAAGCGTTTTTTTTTTTTTTTGTGTGTGTTTTTTGAATGAGTTTGTGTTCATTAAGCCAGTATTAACAACTAAGAGGTTGGGTAAATGATGATTGATGGTTTATGTTGGTATCTCTTTAACATTTTTGGAGGGAATTTTTAATTGATTTTTAATTGACATTTAATGTTGTATATAAAGTGCTTAAGTTTCATCATTTTTTTGTTTGATGAAGCGGTCTTATTTAACCATGAAAGTGCTTACGTTTGTACAACAAATGTTTTATTTTATGCTACTTCCTTCTTTCTGTGTTATTCGCTCAGTGTTACTCTGCCATTGGGCCTTTTGGGATCTTTACATATTGACTAAAGTACTTGTTTTGTGGGTTGTGTTTTGATCAATTTCTGCAAGTAAGAGAGATAGATAGATAGATAGATAGATAGATAGATAGATAGATAGATAGACAGATAGAGAGATAGATAGATAGAGAGACAGACAGACAGGTAGATAGATAGATAGATAGATAGATAGATAGATAGATAGATAGATAGATAGATAGATAGATAGATAGATAGATAGATAGACAAACAGACAGATAGATAGATAGATAGATAGATAGATAGATAGATAGATAGACAGACAAATAGCTA
Organism: Protopterus annectens; assembly: GCF_019279795.1. Classification (NCBI taxonomy): domain Eukaryota; kingdom Metazoa; phylum Chordata; order Ceratodontiformes; family Protopteridae; genus Protopterus; species Protopterus annectens. The sequence goes on along the minus strand of NC_056740.1, from coordinate 466,652,201 downwards.
GATAGACATACAGACAGATAGATAGACAGACAGACAGACAGATATACAGACATACAGACAGACAGATAGATGGACAGATATATAGATAGATAGATAGATAGATAGATAGATAGATAGATAGATAGATAGAGAGATATAGGTAGATATATAGATAGATAGATAGATAGATAGACAGACAGACAAGCAGACATAGACAGATAGATAGATAGACAGACAGATAGATAGCTAGATAGATAGATAGATAGGTAGATATATAGATAGATAGATAGATAGATAGATAGATAGATAGATAGATAGATAGACAGACAGACAAGCAGACATAGACAGATAGATAGATAGACAGACAGATAGATAGCTAGATAGATAGAGAGATAGGTAGATAGATAGATAGATAGATAGATAGATAGATAGATAGATAGATAGACAGACAGATAGACTGACAGACAGGCAGATATATAGATAGATAGACAGACAGACAGACAGACAGACAGACAGACAGATAGATAGATAGATAGATAGATAGATAGATAGATAGATAGATAGATAGATAAACAGACAGATAGATAGATGATAGATAGATAGATAGATAGATAGATAGATAGATAGATAGACAGATAGATAGATAGATAGATAGATAGATAGATAGATAGATAGATAGATAGATAGATGATAGATAGATAGACAGAGCGATAGACAGACAGACAGATAGATGGATAGACAGACATAGATAGATAGATAGATAGATAGATAGATAGATAGATAGATAGATAGATAAAAAGATAGATAGACAGATATATAGACAGATAGATAGATAGATAGATAGATAGATAGATAGATAGATAGATAGATAGATAGATAGATAGATAGATAGATAGATAGATAGATAGATAGATAGATAGATAGATAGATAGATAGACAGACAGACAGACAGACAGATAGATAGATAGATAGATAGATAGATAGATAGATAGATAGATAGATAGATAGATAGATAGATAGATAGATAGATAGATAGACAAACAGACAGATAGATAGATAGATAGATAGATAGATAGATAGATAGATAGATAGACAGACAGACAGACAGACAAATAGCTAGATAGACAGACATACAGACAGATAGATAGACAGACAGAGAGACAGACAGACATACAGACAGACAGATAGATGGACAGATAGATAGATAGATAGATAGATAGATAGATAGATAGATAGATAGATAGATAGATAGATAGATAGAGATAGGTAGATATATAGATAGATAGATAGATAGATAGATAGATAGATAGACACATAGATAGATAGATAGATAGACAGACAGACAAGCAGACATAGACAGATAGATAGATAGACAGACAGATAGATGGATAGCTAGAATGATAGATAGAGAGATAGGTAGATATATAGATAGATAGATAGATAGATAGATAGATAGATAGATAGATAGATAGGCAGACAGACAGACAGATAGATAGATAGATAGATAGATAGATAGATAGATAGATAGATAGATAGATAGATAGACAGACAGATAGACTGACAGACAGGCAGATATATAGATAGATAGATAGACAGACATACAGACAGACAGACAGATAGATAGATAGATAGATAGATAGATAGATAGATAGATAGACAGATAGATAGATGATAGATATATAGATAGACAGATAGATAGATAGATAGATAGACAGATAGACAGATAGATAGATAGATAGATAGATAGACAGATAGATAGACAGACAGATAGATAGATATATGATAGATAGATAGACAGAGCGATAGGCAGACAGACAGATAGATGGATAGACAGACATAGATAGATAGATAGATAGATAGATAGATAGATAGACAGAGAGATAGATAGATAGATAGATAGATAGATAGATAGATAGATAGAAAGATAGATAGACAGATACATAGATAGACAGACAGATAGATAGACAGACAGATAGATAGACAGATAGATAGATAGATAGATAGATAGATAGATAGATAGATAGATAGATAGATAGATAGATAGACAGACAGACAGATAGATAGATAGATAGATAGATAGATAGATAGATAGATAGATAGATAGATAGATAGATAGATAGATAGGTAGATAGGTAGGTAGATAGATAAATAGGTAGATAGACAGATAGATAGATAGATAGATAGATAGATAGATAGATAGATAGATAGATAGATAGATAGATAGATAGATAGATAGACAGACAGATAGATAGATAGATAGATAGATAGATAGATAGATAGATAGATAGGTAGATAGATAAAAAAGGCAGATAGCTAGATAGAAACAATGATAGAGAGATGGAAAAGCAGACAAATAGAGGGTCTATATTACATTGTTGAAAGGGTTATTCATCAAACACCCTTTCATCGACACGTAAACACCAAGCTACCAAAACTTCTGACGGCCACATAATTGATTTTTTTTCCCAGGGAAAAAATCGCTTAGCCAACAACAAGGAAAACAAACTATCACACCCTACAAAGTGGGGGGCTTGACTCCCCCCACCCCCTCTACCTAAATATACCAACTCCGAGATCACACTACAGTGGAGGAAAGGGCAAATTCCTGACCACAACCAAGAGATTTTTTTTCCCCTGGGAAAAAATTTGCCTATGTGGCCGTTCGAAGTTTTGGTAGTTCAGTCTTTACATGTCGATGAAAGGGTGTTCAATGAACATCCCTTTTGACAACATACATGAAATCCCAAATAGATAGATAGATAGATAGATAGATAGATAGATAGAGATAGATAGATAGATAGATAGATAGATAGATAGATAAATAGATAGATAGATAGATAGATAGACAGATAGAAAGGCAGATAGATAGATACATAGATAAGGCAGATCGCTTGATAGAAAGAATGATAGAGAGATAGAAAGGCAGACAGACAGATGGTAGACAGATGGGCAGATGTAACAGGAAAGGATTCTGCTGCTATATTACCTTGTGAACATACAGTTACATGCAGTCAGGCATGGAGTCAAACTCTGGAGGAGGCAGCAGGTGAAGACCCAAATACTGACCATATGTCCACCAGACCCCGGGGGAGGCAGCAAGGGAGGACCTAGATACTGACCACATGTCTAACAGACCCTGGGGGTAGCAGGAGGGAGGACCCAGATAGTGACCACATGTCCAACAGACTCTGGGGGAAGGAGCAAGTGAGGACCCAAATACTGACCACATGTCCAACAGACCCTGGGGTAGCAGGAGGGAGCCAAATGTCCAACAGTTCCTGGAGGGTAGCAGGAGGGTGTTTTGATTGTGGTGAAGTAGAGATGGGCTAGTATTATTATTGAAATCCATTAGTAGAGATAGGTTTCTCCCTTTTTTAATTTCTCCAAGTCTTTTGAGTTTCTAGTACCATGACTGGAATGGACCCCATTCCTAAGTCAAACTACGATTAAAGTTCATGAAATTAGTATAGTTTCAATCTTTGACATCAGCTAGAAGTGCTCTTCACAGCACCTGCAATGTGCCCAGTAATGACTCCTTCTGCAATTCGTATGGGGTTACATGGGTTAGTAACATATCTAAATACGATTTTAGATTATTTTTTATAAGATCTGTTGCTCCTACTACTACTAGAACTGTCTAGGCATCTTTCCTCCACATTGCTCTCATTTCTGCCTGCAGATCCTGATATTTTATGACTTTGTGTCTCTCTGTACACAAGACACTGTAGTTACTGGGTGTGGCAATTTCAATGATCAATGCTTCTTTTGTCTTCTTTTCACAGATCACTATATCCAGTTTTCTAGCATCTATCTTTTGAGATGTTGGTAACTGGTGATCCCATGTGATGTAGACTTCATCATTTTTAGGATGCTTTGTGGCTCATGTCACCAGTGTTTTTCAGCAACTTGAATACCATAATGTTTGCACAATCCCCAGTGCAACAGTCTTGCCACATTATTATGCTTTTCAGTTTACAGTCCTTCTGCCATTAGTATATCACAACCAGCAACGAGGTGTGCAACTGTTTCCAATTCTGTTTTACAAAACCTACATTTGCCTATTTCACCCACATGTTCAATGGACTTTGTAAACTAATGTGTACGTAGACCACTATTCTTGGGCCACCAATATTAACCTTTCATCTGTTGGTTTGAATTCAACTCTCATAGGTTCATAGGTTCATAGGTAGGCACTAGGCTATCAGCCCAAGGGCCTACATAAGCCTAGCCAGCAAGGTACCATAGCTTACACCACCCAAGAAAGTTATTGTCCTGTACCACTGTCCAGCAGAGACACAGAAGTGATCCCCGGGGTGTATTTCCTATTTCCCATTTACTCATCAAGATTTTTCTTGAAGAGTGCTAATAAAGAACTTAACTTGACAAAGATGGGTAGCTTGTTCCAGAGTATAGGAAGTCTCTGGGACAGGAATCTATCCCTCCAGTGTGTCCTGTTTATTGTGGTGACAAGGTTTAGGTCCCTAGAGCGTGTAGCTCGGAGGGATTGGGATTTCTTTAGGTGCAGCATGTCCAGCAGCTCTGGGTTTGACATAGCTTTATATGTTAGGCAGAGATCACCTTAACCATTCCTGCATTCAGTCCTGATCAACATGAGGTTCTTCCAGAAGTTTTCTATACTTGCAACTATATTTATGCATTTTCCACATTTCTTGCCCTTGCATCTCATCGTTCACCTTATATTCTTTCTTTTGTATTTTGGCACATTCATTTGCTGCCTGATATTTATCTACTTCTGGTTTGATATCCATTTCTGCTTGATGCTCATATGCTTCTGCTAGACTAAGCAGGGAAGTCATCTTTGACTTATTCTTCTCACGTTTTAAAACTTTCACTACATTTGGGTCTTGTGAGGTCAGCAGATATGTGTGCAGTGACAGTCCCATGATTGCAGATCTTTACATGTAATCAGTTTCAAGGAGGCTCATCCCTCCTTCGGAAGTGGGAATATATAATCATGGTATGCACTGATTTTTATAAATCATTTGGTGTGCATGAAGCATTCTTCTTGTTTTCCTGTCTAATCTATCCAACATGTTTTGGGGGTCTATATTATAAAGCTGACTGCTTACTTCATCGAATACCTAAACATCGACCCATCTTAATCGAACCGCATAAACACCGAATGCTCTAAACTGTGAAATTTAAAAAGTCGAACTCTCATACTAGTAACCCACCCCACTGCCCGCTACATACTACCTACACAAACAAACTGAATAAACCACATACATACACTAACCAAAACCCTACTTCTAACCCTAAACTAAACCCTACTTCTAACCCTACTAAATCTTACATATACCACCATGTATGCACTTAACTTAACCTGCACCCTAACCCTAAGGTCCGTAACTATCGCACACGTACCTTAAAAAGTTAAACCCAAACAAACTAAATAATCCACACACATACATTAAACAAAACCCTACGCTAAATCTAACATACATTACCATCTATGTACTTATCTTAACCCACACCCTAACTCTAAGGTCCGTAACTATCGCACACTTACCTTACGGAGCTATACAGCAAAAGGCCAACCATGACGATTTGACGTTTCCACTTTCGCTCTTCTGGATGTTCGATGTTGTCGTGGTTTGATGAAGGTCAACGTTTAGGCATTCAGGTAAGTAAGCGGTCGACTTTCTAATATAGACCCCATTTTGGGGCCAGTCCAGTCAGTCAATCACTCCAAAACTGTAAGTTAGGGCAAGAAGAGCCAATTGGTTTATAGCTTGAATTTTGTTCCTAGATGTCAACATTGTTTTCAGGATTAATTTAAGTCTTCTAAAGTATTCCTTACTAAGTTTCATTTGCATTTGTTCATGTTTTATTGTTGATCTTTCATCAATTCCCAAATATTTATACACTTCCTGTTGCTCAAGTTCTTTATATGACATCCTTTCCCCAAACTGATGTTTTCTTGGTGCTGCAGTTTTCCTGCTTTAAAACACCATCATACTAGGTGACTTCAATTACCCTAATATAGACTGGGAACACTACTCAAGCCCAAATACCCTAGCCCAAAAGTTCCTGGAATTCATAAACTCAAATGCCATGGAACAACTAGTTACCATCCCCACAAGAGGAGATAACATACTTGACCTCATCATCACGAACATGGGATCACAATGTTCAACACCGGAAGTATACCCCTCACTGGTGAGATCAGATCACAAACTAATCTCGCTGGAGGTCCTCATCCCATCCCCACGTGAAATAAAAAAGACCACAGTAAAGAACTTCTCGAAAGCCGACTTCACACTTCTAAAGACTAGTGTGGTCTCCTTTAAGGCCCCCGGGCCGGCGGAAAACAGTACACATGCTGCTGAATCACTTACAAATGCCTTCTACCAGCACCTGCAGGACTGCATGGATAAGGCAATCCCAAGCAAAACAAAGACTCTTTGTATCAAAGGCAAGCGTCCAGTCTGGTGGACCCCAGCCATAAACAAACTCTACAACAAAAGGAGGAAGCTACTACAAGATAGAGCAAAATCCTTAAAAGGTAAGACACCCTTGATCACTATAAGTAAAAAACTAAGAGCTCTCATAAAATCATCCAAAGCAAATTTTGAGAGAAAAATAGCTAAAGACTCAAAAGACAATCATAAGGCCTTCTTTAGCTATGTTAGAAACCTGGGAGGAAACTCCCAAATATACTCAGAACTAGTTCAAAATGATGTGAAGATTACTGATCCTACGGACATTGCCAACATACTGGCTGACAGGTTCAGTGCAAACTTCTCCCCCCCCTCTCCCCCAAAAGGAGAGATATCTATACCAAATGATTGCAGCCCCCCAAACATCTCCAACGCCCAAGTGAGAACTGCTCTCTCCAAAGCAAAAAACACAGCATCCATGGGACCTGATGGTGTCCCCGGCTGTGTGCTCCACGAACTCAATGAGGAATTAAACCCACAGCTAGGACAGCTGTTTAATCAAAGTCTTACCTCTGGATACGTACCCAGGGAGTGGCGCACTGCAACTGTGGTCCCACTTCACAAAAGCGGTGCCTCCACCGACCCTGGAAATTACCGGCCCATTAGCTTGACAAGCCTTATCTGCAAAGCCATGGAGAGGATCATAATGGACCTCATAAATAAAGACATAGAGAATTTGCAGACTTTGGATCCAACCCAGTTTGGCTTTGTCAAAGGCAGATCATGCCTTTTAAACTTGGTTGACTTTTTCGAAACAGTCACCAAAGCCATTGATGAGGGAAAGGCAGTCCATACAGCCTACCTCGATCTGGCGAAGGCCTTCGATACAATACCCCACTCGGGTATCATTGAAAAACTCATCAGCTTAAATATTAACCCATACATCACAAGATGGGTTGCAAACTGGCTGAGTGACAGAACCCACAGGGTCAGAGTTGCTGGCGCCATGTCAGACTCAAAGCCTGTCACAAGTGGTGTCCCACAGGGCTCAGTCCTGGGCCCACTCTTGTTTGGCATCTACTTCTCAAGTACAAGCAAACACAGGAGGGTTATGGCTGACAAAGTTTGCAGATGACTGCAAACTGGCCATAGTAGAAAACACATCTGACACAGATATCCTTCAGAAGGGTCTCACAGAAACAGATAACTGGTGCCAGAGCCATGGCCTAAAGTTAAATGCCAAAAAATGCATAGTCATACCCTTCGGGAAAAACAAGATTACCCCTAGCTACCAAATAGGTGGCAATCCACTGAGCACAGAAGAAGTTATCAGGGACCTGGGGACCCAGGTTGATAGTAGTCTGTCATTCGACACCCATGTAGCTAAAGTAGTTAGGAAGACCTTCTACATTGCCCACCTTATCATGAAGGGATTCTCATCTAGATCAAGGGACGTCATTGTCTCCCTCTACTCATCACTCATCAGACCAATGATTGAGTACAATGCCCCATTCGGAATGTATCTGACCCGACACTTGCAGCAGCTGGAGAGGCCACAAAAGTTCCTCACCAAAAGGATAAAGGGTCTCAAAAATCTGTCCTATGCTGCCCGACTGAAAGAACTCCAGCTCTATTCAGTCGCTTACCGCTTGCTCAGAGGTGACCTTTGCCTAACATACAAGGCCATGTCAAACCCAGATTTGATGAATATGCTTCACCTCAAAAAATCTAGATCCATCAGAACCACAAGGGCGGGAGACTTAAACCTTGACACGGCTATTAATAGGATGTGCTGGAGGGATAGATTCATCACCCAAAGACTCCCTATGCTGTGGAACAAAATCCCGGTACATGTGAGGCAGAGCACCTCGCTGGCCTTGTTCAAGAGAAATCTTGACCAATGGATGGGAGATCGCAGATATACCCCAGGGATTACCTCAGTGTCACTGCTCGACAGAGGCACAGCAAAATAATGGGTATAGTTCCCCATACTAAAGGGGTGGCGTAAGCCACAAAACGATGGGCTAGGCTTGTAAATACCCTCGGGCAGATAGCCTAGTATGAACCTATGAACCTATGAACCTAAAAGTTGCTTTTGCACATTTATCAAGACCAAATGACATTCTTATATCACCTGAAAAAGTTTTGAAACTTGCAGTTGTGCTTTCAGTTCCTCATCTGATGAGCTATACAGTCTTAAATCATTGACAGAGAGAAGATGAGAAGTCTTTACACTTTGTTTCCTAGCAACCAAATTATAGCCATACCCTAAGCTGTTAAGTAGACAGCTTAATGGGTTAAGCGCAAGACAGAATCGCAGCTGTGACAAAGAGTCACCCTGGAATATCCCCCTGTGAATTTTTATCCCTGGGATAATAATTTGTCCTATATCATGGCTTAATTGCAAAGTGGTCTGCCACTGTTTCATGGTCACTATAATGTAGCCGATCAGTGTAGGGTGTATCTTATACATTTTTAAGCACTCTTTTATCCATGAATGTGGGATACTATGAAATGCTTTTTTGTAGTCAATCCATGCCATACTTAGATTCTTCCCCTTTTTATAGTTCTCCACTATGACTTAATTTAACAACAAATGATCCTCTGTTCCATATGACTTTCTTTTATTGCCCTTTTGTTCTATTGCCATAATTTCATTTTCTTCTAAATGACATCAATTCCAGTGTATAGTTTATACATCTTCGGAAGGCACGTTATTGGTCTATAATTTTTAGAGTAGCTTTCAGGTTCACTTTAAGTAGGGGCATTGTTTTTCCTGTTGTTAGTCAGCTTAGTGTCTCTTTGGGGTGTGCATATAAACAGTTCTTACTCATGGCTAAATCTTCATGCAAAAATGCTAATACTTTTAGCCAGATGTTAGGTACTACATCTGGGCCTGGGTTTTTCCAATTAGAGGCTTTTCTAAACTTTGTTTCAGTCTCTCTAGCTGTTACTTCATCCTATGGTTTAGTTGATGTAAAGTCAGGAATCCGGAGGATATGGTTAATGGTGGTAGAGTTATCCAGGTGGCACCAACGTTGTGTGCAACCAATGGGATTCAGATCAGGTGGGTCTAGGGCTGATTGAATTGTGCATGTGTACAGGATGGTATAAGGTAGACTTTTTCAAGTCATAGGATTATAAATCATACAAAAAATAGGCTTGGGAAATATTTCTTTTTGTCTGGCACAAGAAATATGAAGGTATTGCAAAATGTTTGAGATTGGCAAGGCAGGAAGTAAAGCCACAGTTGTTTTTTTATTTATTTATTTATTCATTCATTTAACTAGGATAGAAAACTGTTCTCAGTGGACCATTTCAAACTCAGCCGGGGAAAGAAATGACAATGCAGAAACCAAGATACCTGTAGAACAAACGTTAAACCAACTATAATGTCAGAATGTAGAGCAGAAAGCATAGACAGATTGTATTGTGTTGAGAAATGGTAATGAAGAATACATGGGCAAAATATTACACCATATTAAACAAACAGATATGCAGAGGGCCTTGAAAAAATATTAAGATTAGCCTAGGAGTCTTTACCTATAAATGAAGAGTCATTTCAAGGATTGGCCAATGACAATGAGCGTAATATCTTAGCATCAAATATAGGTGGCATTTCTTGCAATCACTTTTTACCATAAAATGGAAACAAGGCTGTTGTTTATTACTGTTGTAATTGTTGTCACAGTTCTATTGTCTTGTCCCTATACCTCTGTTAAGCATGAACATGGTTTGGAAGCTGTTTCGTAGTTTTTACACTATACTGAACTGGTGCATTTTGTTGTGAAGTTATTACAAGTTTGTTTGAATATTTTTAATGGGAATGTTTTTCTTCAATGTTGTGGAACAGCCATGGGTTGCCCCCAGTTTTGCAAATGTATTCATGGTTTGTTCAAAGAGAGATATGTTGGATATTTTAGTTTATTTGGAAGATAGGGCTATTGAAATAACTATTTCAACTGTTACCTTTCAGATGCCAGTAGCAACTAATATTATTTGGTGGGTTTCCTGACTTGTGAAGAATATCTCAGCAGCTGCAGACTTTGATCTGATGAACAGGAACTCATCTATATCTTAAGTTAATATGGTAAGACTTCAGGGAGTATTCTAAGAAAACAATTGCACAATCTTATGAGTGGGTGGTTAATAAAAAAGAAGTTATGTACTCACCATAATGTTACATGTTTGTTGTCCATAATATCACCTTCATTCTTGATGGTTGGGTTTAGAATGGAGCATCGGTTCCGACTTGGCCGTATACTAAAGCTCAAGAGCTTTTACTGGCTCGAGGCTACATCCTATCCCAAGATGCCTAGTGACTGTTACCCAGATCTTGATTGACAGAAACTAATCACTAGACTGTGCCACCCAATACACCAACTACAACAGATCATCTGCCCTTAATTCCTAAGGCATGAAGGGAATCAGGAAAAATACAGCCAATTTCAGAAAAATTCCTCTCGATCCTTCAGGAGGGGGGAAGGAGGGTGGGATGCAAGAATGAAGGCGAGATTATGGACAACAAACATGGAACATTATGGTGAGTACATAACTTCTTTATGTTATGTTGTCCTATCTCGCCTTAATTATTAATGGTTGGGACAGTGTCCCCAGCACTACTTTCTTGGGTTGTTCAAGGGAGTAAACTCTTCAGGAAAGTGGAACCAAAGATTGCCCTTTTCCTGGAGGCCACATCTACATTGTAATGAGTGATAAAGGTATGAGGATTAACCCATGTAGCTGCAGCACAAATTGAATCCAAAGGGAGCCTAGCTTGAAAGCCAGTGGAAGTCAACATAGCTTGGTTGAATGTCCTCTAATTTTCCATGGCAGCTCTTTATTCTGAGAGTTATAGGCATAAGTAATAGTGTCTGTACGCCATTTTGATAAGGTGACTTTTGACACTGAAGTTCCTTTTCTGTTTTCTGAGAATGAAACAAACAGTTGGTCAGATTTTCTAAATTCATTTGTCCTATGCAAGTAAAAATGTAACTGCCTATGTGCATCCAATTGGTGAAGCATGTATTCTGTCTTGTTGCCATGATTGGGGAAAAATGCGGGTAGCTCAATGGACTGATTTAAATTGGCCTCAGAACAAACTTTTGGCAGAAAGGAAGGATTTGTCCTGAGGGAAACTCTGTCTTCATGGAAAATCAGATAGGGAGGATGGATAGACAGTGCTTGCAGTTCTGAAACCCTCCTCACAGAAGTAATGGCTGTTAGAAAGATTGTCTTCCAAGATAAGAACTTTAGTGGGCAAGAGGAGGCTGGTTCGAAAGGAGGGTGAATTAGAGACAATAACACTAAATTAAGGTCCCAAGGAGGTGGTGGTTCTCTTATGGGGGGGGGTCTTAGAAGAAATGCACCCCTCCGAAAAGCTTTGCATAATCTGTGAGACATTATATTGGATCCTATGAATCCTACGTAGTAGTTTGATATGGCAGCAAGTTGTACTCATACCATGTGTGCCACTGCACCTCCATTAAAGGTTTCTGTTAAAAATTCCAGGATTGCAGATATAGGGGCTGTAAAGGGGTCAATATGTTTTTTGTTAGTCCAACAAGAAAATCTCTTCTATTTGCTTGCATAAAGCTTTCTAGTTATATTCTTGTGCGATAAAACCAGAATGTGTCGCACTTCTGGAGATAGTTCTAGAAGCCTGGCTAAGATGAGAAGTGGAGTAACCAAACTGTCAGCGTGAGGCTTTAAATAGAGGGGTGGACCATTCCTAACTGATGAGTCAGAAGATCCTGCACTGGGTCCAGGATCCAAGGCTCCTCCTGAAGATGGGGCCATAGAAAGAGGAACCATATCTGACAAGGCCAGTAAACAGCAATGAGAATTAGCATGTGACTCAATGATTTGGCTTTCTGGTGGACCTTGGGTATCAATGAGAATGGAGGGAAGGCATACAGAAGTCCCAGGGGCCAATCATGAGCAAGTGCATCCCTTGGTGACTCCCCTGGAGAGGGAATTAGGGCAAAGTAGCTGCTGCATTTGGCATTGATGGCTGTGGCAAAGAGGTTGCAGCAAAGCTGGCCCCATTTGTGAAAAATTTGGTTCACAATTTCCTGATTCAGGGACTACTTGTAAGGCATAAGAACTGCCCTGCTTAATCTGTCCGCTATCATGTTGGATTTCCCTGGGATGTGCATTGCAGTCAGAAAACGCTGAGAAGAGATTGCCCATTGCCATCCTCTCTGAGCCTCTCGACAGAGGGGGTATAATCTGGTTCTGCCTTGTTTGTTGATGTACCACACCAAGGACACATTGTCTGTCTGTATTGCAATTGTACCTGTTGCAAGAGAGCTGTGGAATGCTTGCAACGCCAGAAGCACCACCCTCATCTATAGGATGTTTATGTGCAAGTGGTATTCGTGTTCTTGCCAAGTCCCTTGGACAGTTTGTCCCAGACAATGCCCCCCACAATATATGGGAGGTGTCCCTGGTTACTGTAGCTACCGGGTGGGGAAGGACAAATGGTCTGCCTCTCGTTCCCTGCGTGGACTGAAGCCACCATCGTAGGTCCCTCTTGCAGGTGTTCATAATGCGAATCTTGTGTGATGAGGGCAACTCCTGCATGGATCACTGAGCAAAGAGTAGCCACTGTAATATTCTCATGTGTAGACAGGCCAGTGGGACTAATGTTGTTGCAGCTGCCATTGAACCCAGAACCTTGAGGACAAATTTTTCCTGTACTTTTTCCTTCATAAGCAATATAAACATCTGATGGTGTAATGTTTGAATTCTTTTTTGAGGCAATTTTGCAATCATGTCTCTTGGGTTTAAGCCTGCCCCTATAAAGGTAATATGCTGTAATGGCAACAAGGCAGATTTTTCGAAATTTATGGTAATGCCCAGCTCTGAGCAGAGATGAATGGTGATGTCTCTTACCCTGGTTAGTAGATGCTCGGTGGTGGCGATCAGGAGCCAGTTGTCTATACATGGAAACACCCAGAATCCTAGATGCTTCAGGTGAGCCATAACTACTGCTATGCATTTGGTAAACACTCTGGTGGCTGTAGTGACACCAAAGAGCAGAGATCTGAATTGGTAATGACTGGCTCCCAGCCGGAAGCGTAAGTATCTTCTGGATGACCTGTCCATCTTTATATGGTAGTACGCATCCTGAAGATCTATGGAGCACTTCCAATTGTCTTGTCCCAAAAAAGAGTGTATAGATTGCAGTGTCACCATCCAGAACTTTGTTTTCTTTCCTGACTTGTTCACTCTGCTGAGATCCCAAATTGGTCTCCAGATCCTGTCATTTTTGGAACTAAAAAGAGCCTTAAGTAAATTCCGGATCCAATTTGGTCTGTGGGGACTTCTTGGATGATTTTTTTTCATAGCAACCTTTGAACTTCTAGAGTTGTTTGATCCCTTTGACTGGGTGGTATGTCTGGGATAGACTTTGGCGGAAGGGGTGGAAGTGAGAAAGGAATTTTGTATCCCCTGGGTATGATCGACTCTACCCATTTGTCTTGAGTGATGTCCCACCAGGCTTTTGGGTACAGTGATAACCTCCCCCCGACTGCCTCCAGAGGTGGATAGGCAGGCCTCCATTCAAAAGCCCTGGAAGGGCCTACCAGAGAATGTATCTCTGTCTCCCTCATTCTGTGGACCACCTCTGCCATGAGGGTGGCATCTTACATTGTTATTTCCCCCTCTGCCCCTGGGGGAAAAATCACCATGAGTGTCCAGCAAAGTTCCTTTGGATTTCTGGAACCACATTTTCCTGCCCGTCTGACCTTTGGGATAAGGTCTGGTAGGGACGGAGAAATGTACTCCCATGGCAGATAGAGTCTTGCCATCTTGTTCACTCCTGGTAAGAGTTTCCTTAACTTTTGGCCCGAACAAGGATGAGCCGTTAAAAAGGGGCATCAATAAAGGAAGACTTGAAGGGTTCAGAAAATTCACAAAGACACATCCAGGAATGTCTCCTCAGAGCTATTCCTGTGCCTGCTGTCCTACTTGCTCCATCAGCTGCATAAGAAATGAGACATATGGAAGAGTTTGTTATAGAGGTTAAGGTCACAAGCTGAGAGCTTATCCTGTCAGGTACCCCCGCCCCACCTGTAGCACCTTGCAGGGTATCTCCTAGCTACTTGAGGAGATCCCTCTGAAGACGAGTAAAGTGGGTTAAATAAGTCAGTGCCCTAAGACTAAAGGCCGCTGAAGAGAACATATGCTTCCTGTATCTGTCCATAGTTCCAGACTCTTTATTCCGCAGATGAACAGATGAAGACGTTTCAGCTAATTCCTTCTTTGTGGCTGCCACTACCACCATAGCATCTATGAGGACACCTTTGGTTAGAAATTGTTTGTCCTCTGGGGCTGTAATGAATTTGTTGGGCCTCCTTGGAACTGGTTCCACCAACTCTGTTGAGCCTCACGCCTTTTGAATGACTATCCCCAGGAGCTGATCGAAAGGTGGAGACACCCAAGAAGTGGAGGGTCAAGAACCAAATGCCTCCAGGTATACCGACTCATCCTTCAGATGGGGAGAGGGTTTTCCAGCCACCCCTCTGCTTCAGAATCTCTAAGATGTCTGAAAAAGAGACATCCTTAGAGGGTGACTGTGGAGAACCTTCTGAATCCTCTAAGTCAGTATTTGACATGACAGACTCAGGGAAGTTTATGTGTTTCCTCTTACAAGTTCTCTTCCAAGGGAACTCCTTGGAGTAGTGCTCCGTGGATGTTTTTGTATACAGGGTCTCACCCATTAGGTCATCCTGAGGCATCGGTTTCCTATGCTTGGGCTGGAGCGATGGTGTAGAGGTTGACACTGGCCCCTTAGGGGGAAGAGTAGCTGGAGCCTAGGGTGGAGCAGTATCTGAGGAAAGCACACTCCTCATCACCTTACCATGATCCTGGGTGGAGAGAGACTCCAGCTCCGAGGAACTGGGGAACCTGCCCCGCACCAAGGAGGATGGCTCAGAGGCTGATGTGGGAGCTGAACTCACCTGCGCTGAAACTCCAAGTGGGACAGTCAGATTTGTCAAGGGTCCGGTTTGACTCCCCCCGGAACCGACGAGGGAGTCTTGACCCCCAGATCCCTTGATGGATGACAGCATTGATGAGATTGGAGCAGAGGTCAGCATCAAAATCCAGGGATGGATTTTGGGACCGACGGGCACTCTGGCTCCAAACTCGACTGAGTCGGAGGAGGAACAGAAGGTAAATCAGCTACTGAAGTTGGCTCCATGACCATCTGGGCTGGGCTCATGATGATTTTTGTTAGGGATGGTGTACGAAGCAACCTTCTAATCACCCGCTCCACATTATCATCCGAAAGGTTCCTGGATGACCAAGAGGAATGAGTGGAAGACTTGTGGCTACCTGCCACCGATTGCAATAAAGGAGACTGTGGCACCGAATGAACTGGATCCAAGGAAGGTGACTGACTCCTTTTATGGCTCCGAGATGGTTCAAGAACTCCAGGTGGAACCAATGGATATTTTTCCTTTTTTGGAACTGACAGACTTTGGATCCAAAGAATCTAGTTTTTCACATCTTTTCAATGGCTCGGAAGCTGGAGCCGAAGAAGTTTTGGATGACTTCTCAGAAGTTTTGGAGGCCTGAGTCCCTTCAACAGCCAATTCAAAAGGCCTTTTTAACAGACCCCTGAATATCAATTTGTTTTTCCATTCCTGCAGGACCCTTAAACTAAAAGCATGGCAAATAGAACAGGAATCCTGCAGGTGAATGGCACCAAAACAATATACACAACTAGTGTGTCCATCTGTGATTGACATTTTTTGCGTACAAGAATCACACTTCTTTAAACCAGACTGTTTAGACATCCTATTAAGTCACTATCAGCAAAAGGTCACAACCAGTAATAAAGTCACAAAAAAAAAAAAAAAATAGTAAATTGACACACAAGTCTATGAACACAGCAAAAAGGGTCAATAAACTACAACAAAACCAACTCACTAAAAAAAAAAACAAGTTTGTTTTTTTTTAAAGGAAAGTTAGAAGGAAAAGGTTTAGAGGAGAGTCTCTAACTTAAACAACTATTCCTCTAACCTCAGGAGACTCCTCTAACTTAAATGGCGAAACCTGGAAATTAGAACAGGGGAAAGGGAGCCCTCTAACTAAAACGGGCTAAGTTAAGGAAGAGGAGAAAAGGGAATCCTCTAACTTAAATGGACTCACTAAAAAGGGGGCAGCCATTAGATATATGGCTTAGGAAGACAACGGCCCACACAAATCAGCCCAAACAGTGAAAAAGCTTTTAACTAAGGCAAGGTAACGCTGAAAGGATACATCTATCTAAAATAATTATTCTACCCTGAAAACAACCACCAAAGAACACTACAGAAGTTAAAGAAAATATCCACTTAGCCTGAACCAGCAAAAAAGCAATCCCAAAGCTGCAAGAGGCAAATGAGATCTGGGTAACAGTGGCTAGGCATCTTGGGATGGGATGTAGCCTTGAGCCAGTAACAGCTCTCATGCTTTAGTATACAGCCGAGTCAGAACTGTTGCTCGGTTCCAAACCCAACCATTAAGAATGAAGCCGAGATAGGACAACATAACATCAATATGTTCTCAATGTGGGGAGCTCATATAGAAGCAATTTTCATTGGAAGGCAAGACAGGATATATATTTTTTCATCCAATATACCTATTTTGTGGGCAATATGACAAAACCCATCAAGAAACATGTGTATAGTATTGTGAATGATGAGATTTTGGGCACAGTTGTCAGTCATA
Organism: Protopterus annectens; assembly: GCF_019279795.1. Taxonomy (NCBI): domain Eukaryota; kingdom Metazoa; phylum Chordata; order Ceratodontiformes; family Protopteridae; genus Protopterus; species Protopterus annectens. The sequence goes on along the minus strand of NC_056740.1, from coordinate 466,635,099 downwards.
CTACAAAATAAGTCCTGTCAGAACTGTATAAGCCTAACAGGCAGATGTACTCACTCAAGCTGTTATCCTAGTGGTTACAATGTTTCTTTCCAATGGAAAGGCTGTTCTGCACGATCAGTTACAGGACTGGTACACATGAACAAATGTATATAGTTTACACTATTCCTGTGACTTGCCTTATAGTGATCAGTCCACTAGACTAGACAGAAAATGAGTGCATGGCAATATTTGTGATACTGAAAATGCTTTTGCCACCACTCCTGTGGCTGTATGTTTTAAAGGATCTCATAGTGATAACTCAGGCTGTTTAAAATATTTTATGTTTCCGTCCTTTAATTTAACCAGTACTTAAATTTTGCTGAAATCTTGTAAAATAAAAATAAAAAAAAAAAAAAAGAAGACGCCTGGTTTATTTGTCTTACATGACATTACAACATTTTGAACTAAATAATGACGATGGTATGAAATGCATATTCTGGTTAGTTCTGGAATGAGTGTGTTAGTTATAAATGTTATTAGTTTTCCTTTTTGGGTGATTGTTTTAAGAAGGATGGTGTTAGATTTCCTTAACTCCCCAATTACTACAGGTTAGCAGGATATTGGGTGGCACAGTGGTGCAGCGGTAGCATTGTTGCCTCTCAGCAAGAAGTTCTTTGGTTTGATTCTCAGCTGGGGTGCCTTCTGTGTGGAGTCCGCATGTCCTCCCTGTATTTGTGTGGGTTTTCTCTGGGTACTCTGGTGTCCTCCCACAATTCAGAGATGTGCATTTGGAGCATTTCTCCCTGGGCCTCTGCTGCAAATTGGCTTTGTCCCAAGTTGGAGTTTCCTGGTAAATAAATCAAAATATCTTGGTGCTAATAGGTACCCTGAGGCAGTGGGTCTGCCACAGAAATGTAAAAATATAGAAAAATGTCTATGCCAATACTAAAGATTTTGAAAGAAAAGAACTGCACCATGAGTTCCTGCTGGAGGAGAACTGTATGTTTCATTTCTCCATGTGATATACAAAATGACTGTACCTGCTAACTTCATGCGAAAAGTCGTGAGAAAAGTCAACATTTTAACAATGCAATGGTCACTGCACGATATCTATCAGAGCCGATTATTTCAGCATAATTGTGTCTTTTATTCTATAGCATAGTGTGAAGATTATTTTGGTTTACTTTGCATTCATTTGCCTCCACTTGTGGAAGAAACTTAATGCTTTCCTCTTTATCTTCTCCAAGGACTTTGGGAATCCATGCAACTACCATGCAAATGCCTGTATGATGAAGGAAAACAATAGCAGTGGCCTCATCTGACCTTCGCACCTGTGATCCACCATTTTATTTGCAATGCACCTCTTCTCGTTTTCAGTTAGCAAAGCCTCTTCTTTGTCTCTTTCCCTTTCCTTATAATTGCTACCATGTCTCACCCAAGCAGAAAGACCTGAGACTGCATTGTGATTATGTGCCACCTTTTGAAACGTCATTCTTATCAGGTAGCTGAACAGCCACAATCTAATGGGTGTTACACAACAACACCCAAGTACCTGTACAGACTGCGACTGCAGTTATAACAAGTTTACATGCTGTTTCATTATTATATTTTTACCATTAATAAAGAAAATTAACCTTTACGGTTTGTCTCCTCCTCTTCTGTTCTCTTCCTAAATGTACCCCCAGTGGAACTGACTCACTAAGGAACTAATATTCCTCCTGAACACATACTGCTATTCAAACAACATTTTTTGAAAAGAAAGAAAGAATGTCATTTTTTAATCTAACCCTTTTTTATATTGAATTAGCGCCTTCAGTCAAGCATTCTAACCCCAAAATCAGCACCCCTCCAGCACACAGGTACATACCTGTAGAACTCAGAATAGTTTAATTGTACATACTGCCATCTAAATATAATTTATCCATAAATAAAGAAAATGGTTTGCATCATATAATAACCCTCTCACTACAGATTGACCCCGTTCCTTTACATGCCCATAGTTACCTTACAAATACCTGTCATGTGATCCGTTCCCGTTGTCAGAGCCTGTTATCATTCTGCAGGTGTTATTTCATTACTGATGAAAGGTTAATTGTTTTTATTATCTTTAACAAGACAAAAAAATGACAATAATGTTATAGTTTGTTAACATTTCCAGCTCAGTTTTTTTCAGTGCAGCATCTATACTCCCCTACTCCCCACACCGTGAATTACGCTTCTGTTATTGCCTAGTTTTTTTTGTTTTTTATCATTTCAATTCTGGATCAAAAGGAAGTCAAGACCTTTCCTGATACTCATTTTGTGCAAGACAGGAAACCAGAGCCATAAGGTAATCCGCCTATCATAGTATATATATATATATATATATATATATATATATATATACACACACACACACACACACACACACACACACACACACACACACACACACACACACACACACACACACACACACACACACACACACACACACAAACACTCACGCACAGCATACATATCTCTGAGAAATTTGGGGACTTATTAATTCACCTACAGCCTGGTTTAGTGATTGTGAAAACACCTGATAAAACAGAATTATGCATCATCATATCAGACTTCAAGATATACACCCTTAAGATGTGTATTCGAAAAGATTTCTCCCAAGATATCCCTGACTGGAATGTTTATGAATTTGTATTTAATTTGGGAATCATTGCCTTATGGTGTTACAAAAATTTTGCATTTTTATACCAGATTTACAAAATGTCAAATGTGAAACCTCATTGCATGAGCAAACTGCACTATTTTTGCATGTGAATTCAGATAGGGAGCACAATTTCACATGGTCGATTGATTTTTAAGTTAGATTTCTGCAGTGTGTGCCATGCTATCATTTAGTAAAATGTTAACATAGGTTAACAAGGTTATCCAAGTGCAACTAACTCTGGGCAAAACTGCAATCCAAACTGTAGCTTACTACAGAACCCCCACCATGCCCCAGGATTTCCACTCCACGTTTCTTGATGTACTGGAAAATATTAGGGTTGAACCAAACACCCTAATAATGGGCGCTTCAACTACCCCACCATTAACTGGGAAAACTACTCGTGTACCAACTCCTTAGCTCAACACTTTCTGGAATTCATAAACTCCAATGCTCTGGATCAACTTATCCACACCCCCACCAGGGGGAAAAATATCCTAGACCTAGTCATTACCAACATGAGTGACTGGTGTTCCACACCTGAAGTCAACTCCTCGTTGGTCTGAACCGACCATAAGCTAATCACCCTTGATATCCACATCCCACCCCCACCCCCCATTAAGAAAACCACGGTAAAAATTTTCTCCAAAGCCAACTGCATGCTTTTTAGGACAGAAGTTGTGAACTTCCTGACACCCATGCAGATGGACAATACAGTTACAATGGTAACACAAATGCACTTTATAAGCACTTACATGAGTGCATGGATTGTGCTATCCCAAACAGAACCAAGACGCTATCCTCCAAAAAAAGGAAGCCAATCTGGGGGTCCCCTGCCATAAACAAACTGTACAACAGAAGGAAGAAACTGTTGCAAAAGAGAGTAAAATCCCATGCGTGGAGGAGCTCCCTGGTCAGCCTCAGTAAGAAGCTGAGATCCCTTAGAAGATCCTCCAAAGCTAGCTATGAAAACAAAATTGCCACTAATTCTAAGGACAACCACAAAACATTCTATAGCTATGTCAAGAATCTCAATGACAACACCCAGATCTGCTCTGAGTTACAGCACAAAGGCATGAAAATTACAGAACTAACTGATATTGCCAACATCCTGGCAGATAGGTTCAGTACTAACTTTACCCCCCCACCCCCTAAAGGGCCCATATCTATACAGGAAGAATGCAGAGTCCCTGTAATCACAACTACGCAGGTAAAAGCTGCACTCTCTAAAGCCAAAAACACAGCATCCATGGGACCGGACAACATCCCAGGCTGCATTTTACTCAAACTTTAGAACGAACTGGCTCCCCACTTAAGCAGCATGTTCAATAATAGCCTTGCATCAGGCTTTGTGCCAACTGAATGGCACACAGTAACAGTTATCCCACTCCACAAAGGGGGAGCCACCACTGATCCCGGGAACTATCGACCTATTAGCCTGATGAGCCTGGTCTGCAAGGCCATGGAATGCATCATCATGAAACTCATAAACAAAGACATTGGTTCATAGGTTCATAGGTAGGTACTAGGCTATCGGCCCTAGGGCCCATACAAGCCTAGCCAAAAAATGTACCCTGGCTTTCGCCAGCCAAGAAAATTATTTTCCTGTGCCCCTGTCGAGCAGAGCCACAGAAGTGATCCCTGGGGTGAATTTCCCATTTCCCATCCAATCATCAAGATTTTTCTTGAAGAGTGCTAATGAGGAGCTCTGTTTGACATAGATAGGTAGTCTGTTCCAGAGTATGGGAAGTCTCTGGGACAGGAATCTATCCCTCCACCATGTTCTGTTTATTGTGGTGACAAGGTTTAGGTCCCTAGAGCGTGTAGCTCGGAGGGATTGGGATTTCTTTAAGTGGAGCATGTCCAACAGCTCTGGGTTTGACATAGCTTTGTATGTTAGGCAGAGATCGCCCCTGAGTAGGTGATATGCGATGGAGTAAAGCCGTAGTTTTTTGAGACGGTCTGCATAGGGCATCTGTTTGAGGCCAGTAATCCTCTTTGTGAGGTATTTCTGTGGTCTTTCCAGTTGTTGTAGATGTCTTATGAGGTACATACCAAAAGGGGCATTGTACTCTATAATGGGTCTAATGAGTGATGAGTAGAGTGGAACAATGACCTCTTTTTTTCTGGATGAGAATCCTTTTGTGATGAGATGAGCCACATAGAAGGATTTCCTGACCACTGTGGCGATGTGATTATCAAAGGAGAGACTACTGTCCACCTGTGTCCCAAGATCTCTTATCACATTTTCAGCATTAAGTAGACTACCAGCTATGCGGTAGTTCATGGGTACAGAGTTTTTACCAAAGGGGATGACAATACACTTTTTGGCAATGAGCTTCAGGCCATGGCTTTGACACCAGGTATCTGTCTCAGTGAGGCCCTTTTGTAGTTTGTCCACATCGTTAGGAGTTTCGATTATGGCTCCTAGTTTGCAGTCATCTGTGAACTTTGTTAGCCAAAGACCTTCTGTGTTGGCCTGCACTTCAGAGAAGTAGATACCAAACAGGAGAGGACCCAGGACTGAACCCTGTGGTACTCCACTTGTCACTGGTCTGATGTTGGATTTGGAATCCGCTACTTTCACATTGTGGGTTCTGTCTGTGAGCCAATTGGCAACCCATCTTGTGACATAGGGATTTATACCTAGTTTAGTGAGCTTATCTATAATTCCAGAGTGGGGGATGGTGTCGAAAGCCTTGGTGAGATCTAGATAAGCTGTGTGAACCATTTTACCCTCATCTATGGCTTTGGTGACTGCTTCAAAGAAGTCAATCAGGTTTAGGAGACATGATCTGCCTTTTACAAATCCAAACTGAGTAGAGTCCAGAGTTTGGAGATTACCAATGTCTTTGTTTATGAGTTCCACAATGATACGTTCCATGGCCTTGCAGATCAAGCTCGTCAGGCTAATGGGGCGGTAGTTCCCGGGGTCCGTCGTGGCTCCCCCTTTGTGGAGTGGGATAACCGTCACGGTGCGCCATTCAGTGGGTACAAAGCCTGAGGTGAGGCTATGATTGAACATGGTACTTAGGTAGGGTGCCAGTTCATTCTGTAGTTCGTGTAGAATGCAGCCTGGGATATTGTCAGGTCCCATGGATGCTGTGTTCTTGGCTTTGGAGAGTGTGTTTTTAGCTGTGCAGCCATGATTATAGGAAGTATCTTCTGGATGACCTGTCCATCTTTATATACTACCGTGGTCGCATCCTGAAGATCTATGGAGCACTTCCAATTGTCTTGTCCCAAAAAAGAGAGTATAGATTGCAGTGTCACCATCCAGAACTTTGTTTTCTTTCCTGACTTGTTCACTCTGCTGAGATCCCAAATTGGTCTCCAGACCCTGTCATTTTTGGAACTAAAAAGAGCCTTAAGTAAATTCCAGATCCGATTTGGTCTGTGGGGACTTCTTGGATGATTTTTTTTCATAGCAACCTTTGAACTTCTAGAGTTGTTTGATCCCTTTGACTGGGTGGTATGTCTGGGATAGACTTTGGCGGAAGGGGTGGAAGTGAGAAAGGAATTTTGTATCCCCTGGGTATGATCGACTCTACCCATTTGTCTTGAGTGATGTCCCACCAGGCTTTTGGGTACAGTGATAACCTCCCCCCGGCTGCCTCCAGAGGTGGATAGGCAGGCCTCCATTCAAAAGCCCTGGAAGGGCCTACCAGAGAATGTATCTCTGTCTCCCTCATTCTGTGGACCACCTCTGCCATGAGGGTGGCATCTTACATTGTTATTTCCCCCTCTGCCCCTGGGGGAAAAATCACCATGAGTGTCCAGCAAAGTTCCTTTGGATTTCAGGAACCACATTTTCCTGCCCGTCTGACCTTTTTCCAGGGATAAGGTCTGGTAGGGACGGAGAAATGTACTCCCCATGGCAGATAGGAGTCTTGCCATCTTGTTCACTCCTAGTAAGAGTTTCCTTAACTTTTGGCCCGAACAAGGATGAGCCGTTAAAAAGGGGCATCAATAAAGGAAGACTTGAAGGGTTCAGAAAATTCACAAAGACACATCCAGGAATGTCTCCTCAGAGCTATTCCTGTGCCTGCTGTCCTACTTGCTCCATCAGCTGCATAAGAAATGAGACATATGGAAGAGTTTGTTATAGAGGTTAAGGTCACAAGCTGAGAGCTTATCCTGTCAGGTACCCCCCCCCCCTCCCCACCTGTAGCACCTTGCAGGGTATCTCCTAGCTACTTGAGGAGATCCCTCTGAAGACAAGTAAAGTGGGTTAAATAATTCAGTGCCCTAAGAATAAAGGCCGCTGAAGAGAACATATGCTTCCTGTATCTGTCCATAGTTCCAGACTCTTTATTCCGCAGATGAACAGATGAAGACGTTTCAGCTAATTCCTTCTTTGTGGCTGCCACTACCACCATAGCATCTATGAGGACACCTTTGGTTAGAAATTGTTTGTCCTCTGGGGCTGTAATGAATTTGTTGGGCCTCCTTGGAACTGGTTCCACCAACTCTGGTGAGCCTCACGCCTTTTGAATGACTATCCCCAGGAGCTGATCGAAGGTGGAGACACCCAAAGTGGAGGGTCAAGAACCAAATGCCTCCAGGTATACCGACTCATCCTTCAGATGGGAGAGGGTTTTCAACCACCCCTCTGCTTCAGAATCTCTAAGATGTCTGAAAAGAGACATCCTTAGAGGGTGACTGTGGAGAACCTTCTGAATCCTCTAAGTCAGTATTTGACATGACAGACTCAGGAAGTTTATGTGTTTCCTCTTACAAGTTCTCTTCCAAGGGAACTCCTTGGAGTAGTGCTCGTGGATGTTTTTGTATACAGGGTCTCACCCATTAGGTCATCCTGAGGCATCGGTTTCCTATGCTTGGGCTGGAGGGATGGTGTAGAGGTTGACACTGGCCCCTTAGGGGGAAGAGTAGCTGGAGCCTAGGGTGGAGCAGTATCTGAGGAAAGCACACTCCTCATCACCTTACCATGATCCTGGGTGGAGAGAGACTCCAGCTCCGAGGAACTGGGGAACCTGCCCCGCACCAAGGAGGATGGCTCAGAGGCTGATGTGGGAGCTGAACTCACCTGCGCTGAAACTCCAAGTGGAACAGTCAGATTTGTCAAGGGTCCGGTTTGACTCCCCCTGGAACTGACGAGGGAGTCTTGACCCCCATATCCCTTGATGGACGACAGCATTGATGAGATTGGAGCAGAGGTCAGCATCAAAATCCAGGGATGGATTTTCGGACCGACGGTTCCACCACTAGGACCTCCAGGCACTCTGGCTCCAAACTCGACTGAGTCGGAGGAGGAACAGAAGGTAAATCAGCTACTGAAGTTGGCTCCATGACCATCTGGGCTGGGCTCATGATGATTTTTGTTAGGGATGGTGTACGAAGCAACCTTCTAATCACCCGCTCCACATCATCATCCGAAAGGTTCCTGGATGACCAAGAGGAATGAGTGGAAGACTTGTGGCTACCTGCCACCGATTGCAATAAAGGAGACTGTGGCACCGAATGAACTGGATCCAAGGAAGGTGACTGACTCCTTTTATGGCTCCGAGATGGTTCAAGAACTCCAGGTGGAACCAATGGATATTTTTCCTTTTTTGGAACTGACAGACTTTGGATCCAAAGAATGTAGTTTTTCACATCTTTTCAATGGCTCGGAAGCTGGAGCCGAAGAAGTTTTGGATGACTTCTCAGAAGTTTTGGAGGCCTGAGTCCCTTCAACAGCCAGTTCAAAAGGCCTTTTTAACAGACCCCTGAATATCAATTTGTTTTTCCATTCCTGCAGGACCCTTAAACTAAAAGCATGGCAAATAGAACAGGAATCCTGCAGGTGAATGGCACCAAAACAATATACACAACTAGTGTGTCCATCTGTGATTGACATTTTTTGCGTGCAAGAATCACACTTCTTAAAACCAGACTGTTTAGACATCCTATTAAGTCACTATCAGCAAAAGGTCACAACCAGTAATAAAGTCACAAAAAAAAAAAATAGTAAATTGACACACAAGTCTAAGAACACAGCAAAAAGGGTCAATAAACTACAACAAAACCAACTCACTAAAAAAAAAAACAAGTTTGTTTTTTTTTTAAAGGAAAGTTAGAAGGAAAAGGTTTAGAGGAGAGTCTCTAACTTAAACAACTATTCCTCTAACCTCAGGAGACTCCTCTAACTTAAAAGGCGAAACCTGGAAATTAGAACAGGGGAAAGAGAGCCCTCTAACTAAAACGGGCTAAGTTAAGGAAGAGGAGAAAAGGGAATCCTCTAACTTAAATGGACTCACTAAAAAGGGGGCAGCCATTAGATATATGGCTTAGGAAGACAACGGACCACACAAATCAGCCCAAACAGTGAAAAAGCTTTTAACTAAGGCAAGGTAACGCTGAAAGGATACATCTATCTAAAATAATTATTCTACCCTGAAAACAACCACCAAAGAACACTACAGAAGTTAAAGAAAATATCCACTTAGCCTGAACCAGCAAAAAAGCAATCCCAAAGCTGCAAGAGGCAATTGAGATCTGGGTAACAGTGGCTAGGCATCTTGGGATAGGATGTAGCCTTGAGCCAGTAACAGCTCTCATGCTTTAGTATACAGCCGAGTCGGAACTGTTGCTCGGTTCCAAACCCAACCATTAAGAATGAAGCCGAGATAGGACAACATAACATCAATATGTTCTCAATGTGGGGAGCTCATATAGAAGCAATTTTCATTGGAAGGCAAGACAGGATATATATTTTTTCATCCAATATACCTATTTTGTGGGCAATATGACAAAACCCATCAAGAAACATGTGTATAGTATTGTGAATGATGAGATTTTGGGCACAGTTGTCAGTCATACTACAAAATAAGTCCTGTCAGAACTGTATAAGCCTAACAGGCAGATGTACTCACTCAAGCTGTTATCCTAGAGGTTACAATGTTTCTTTCCAATGGAAAGGCTGTTCTGCACGATCAGTTACAGGACTGGTACACATGAACAAATGTATATAGTTTACACTATTCCTGTGACTTGCCTTATAGTGATCAGTCCACTAGACTAGACAGAAAATGAGTGCATGGCAATATTTGTGATATTGAAAATGCTTTTGCCACCACTCCTGTGGCTGTATGTTTTAAAGGATCTCATAATGATAACTCAGGCTGTTTAAAATATTTTATGCTTCTGTCCTTTAATTTAACCAGTACTTAAATTTTGCTGAAATCTTGTAAAATAAAAATAAAAAAAAAAAAGAAGACGCCTGGTTTAATTGTCTTACATGACATTACAACATTTTGAACTAAATAATGACGATGGTATAAAATGCATATTCTGGTTAGTTCTGGAATGAGTGTGTTAGTTATAAATGTTATTAGTTTTCATTTTTGGGTGATTGTTTTAAGAAGGATGGTGTTAGATTTCCTTAACTCCCCAATTACTACAGGCTAGCAGGATATTGGGTGGCACAGTGGTGCAGCGGTAGCATTGTTGCCTCTCAGCAAGAAGTTCTTTGGTTCGATTCTCAGCTGGGGTGCCTTCTGTGTGGAGTCCGCATGTCCTCCCTGTATTTGTGTGGGTTTTCTCTGGGTACTCTGGTGTCCTCCCACAATTCAGAGATGTCCATTTGGAGCATTTCTCCCTGGGCCTCTGCTGCAAATTGGCTTTGTTCCAAGTTGGAGTTTCCTGGTAAATAAATCAAAATATCTTGGTGCTAATAGGTACCCTGAGGCAGTGGGTCTGCCACAGAAATGTAAAAATATAGAAAAATGTCTATGCCAATACTAAAGATTTTGAAAGAAAAGAACTGCACCATGAGTTCCTGCTGGAGGAGAACTGTATGTTTCATTTCTCCATGTGATATACAAAATGACTGTACCTGCTAACTTCATGCGATGACTCTAAGTGAGAAAAGTCAACATTTTAACAATGCAATGGTCACTGCACGATATCTATCAGAGCCGATTATTTCAGCATAATCGTGTCTTTTATTCTATAGCATATTGTGAAGATTATTTTGGTTTACTTTGCATTCATTTGCCTCCACTTGTGGAAGAAACTTAATGCTTTCCTCTTTATCTTCTCCAAGGACTTTGGGAATCCATGCAACTACCATGCAA
>NC_056740.1:466546856-466621856 GCF_019279795.1 Protopterus annectens | reverse complement strand
AAAGCATTCGATAGCTATGTCAAGAATCTCAATGGCAACACCCAGATCTGCTCTGAGTTACAGCACAACGGTACGAAAATTACAGAACTAACTGATATTGCCAACATCCTGGCAGATAGGTTCAGTACTAACTTTACCCCCCCCACCCCCTAAAGGGCCCATATCTATACAGGAAGAATGCAGAGTCCCTGTAATCACAACTACGCAGGTAAAAGCTGCACTCTCTAAAGCCAAAAACACAGCATCCATGGGACCAGACAACATCCCAGGCTGCATTTTACTCAAACTTTAGAACGAACTGGCTCCCCACTTAAGCAGCATGTTCAATAATAGCCTTGCATCAGGCTTTGTGCCAACTGAATGGCGCACAGTAACAGTTATCCCACTCCACAAAGGGGGAGCCACCACTGATCCCGGGAACTATCGACCTATTAGCCTGATGAGCCTGGTCTGCAAGGCCATGGAATGCATCATCATGAAACTCATAAACAAAGACATTTGTTCATAGGTTCATAGGTAGGTACTAGGCTATTGGCCCTAGGACCCATACAAGCCGAGCCAAAAAATGTACCCTGGCTTTCGCCAGCCAAGAAAATTATTTTCCTGTGCCCCTGTCGAGCAGAGCCACAGAAGTGCTCCCTGGTGTGAATTTCCCATTTCCCATCCAATCATCAAGATTTTTCTTGAAGAGTGCTAATGAGGAGCTCTGTTTGACATAGATAGGTAGTCTGTTCCAGAGTATGGGAAGTCTCTGGGACAGGAATCTATCCCTCCACCATGTTCTGTTTATTGTGGTAACAAGGTTTAGGTCCCTAGAGCGTGTAGCTCGGAGGGATTGGGATTTCTTTAAGTGGAGCATGTCCAACAGCTCTGGGTTTGACATAGCTTTGTATGTTAGGCAGAGATCGCCCCTGAGTAGGTGATATGCGATGGAGTAAAGCTGTAGTTTTTTGAGACGGTCTGCATAGGGCATCTGTTTGAGGCCAGTAATCCTCTTTGTGAGGTATTTCTGTGGTCTTTCCAGTTGTTGTAGATGTCTTATGAGGTACATACCAAAAGGGGCGTTGTACTCTATAATGGGTCTAATGAGTGATGAGTAGAGTGGAACAATGACCTCTTTTTTTCTGGATGAGAATTCTTTTCTGATGAGATGAGCCACATAGAAGGATTTCCTGACCACTGTGGCAATGTGATTATCAAAGGAGAGACTACTGTCCACCTGTGTCCCAAGATCTCTTATCACATTTTCAGCATTAAGTAGACTACCAGCTATGTGGTAGTTCATGGGTACAGAGTTTTTACCAAAGGGGATGACAATACACTTTTTGGCAGTGAGCTTCAGGCCATGGCTTTGACACCAGGTATCTGTCTCAGTGAGGCCCTTTTGTAGTTTGTCCACATCATTAGGAGTTTCGATTATGGCTCCTAGTTTGCAGTCATCTGTGAACTTTGTTAGCCAAAGACCTTCTGTGTTGGCCTGCACTTCAGAGAAGTAGATACCAAACAGGAGAGGACCCAGGACTGAACCCTGTGGTACTCCACTTGTCACTGGTCTGATGTTGGATTTGGAATCCGCTACTTTCACATTGTGGGTTCTGTCTGTGAGCCAGTTGGCAACCCATCTTGTGACATAGGGATTTATACCTAGTTTAGTGAGCTTATCTATAATTCCAGAGTGGGGGATGGTGTCGAAAGCCTTGGTGAGATCTAGATAAGCTGTGTGAACCATTTTACCCTCATCTATGGCTTTGGTGACTGCTTCAAAGAAGTCAATCAGGTTTAGGAGACATGATCTGCCTTTTACAAATCCAAACTGAGTAGAGTCCAGAGTTTGGAGATTACCAATGTCTTTGTTTATGAGTTCCACGATGATACATTCCATGGCCTTGCAGACCAAGCTCGTCAGGCTAATGGGGCGGTAGTTCCCGGGGTCCATCGTGGCTCCCCCTTTGTGGAGTGGGATAACCGTCACGGTGCGCCATTCAGTGGGTACAAAGCCTGAGGTGAGGCTATGATTGAACATGGTACTTAGGTAGGGTGCCAGTTCATTCTGTAGTTCATGTAGAATGCAGCCTGGGATATTGTCAGGTCCCATGGATGCTGTGTTCTTGGCTTTGGAGAGTGTGTTTTTAGCTGTGCAGCCATGATTATAGGAACTTTGCATTCTTCCGGTATAGAGATGGGCCCTCTAGGGGGTGAGAGGGGGTAAAGTTAGCACTGAATCTATCTGCTAGGATGTTGGCAATATCAGTTGGTTCTGTATATTTAGTGCCATTGTGCTGTAACTCAGAGCAGATCTGAGTGTCCCATTTAGATTCTTGACATAGCTATAGAATGCTTTGTGGTTGCCTTTAGAGTCAGTGGCAATTTTGTTTTCGTAACTAGCTTTGGAGGATTTTATGAGGGATCTCAGATTCTTACTGAGGTTGACCAGGGAGTTCCTCCAGTCATGGGATTTTACTCTTTTTTGCAACAGTTTCTTTCTTCTTTTGTAGAGTTTGTTTATGGCAGAGGACCATCAGATTGGCTTCCTTTTTTTGGAGGATAACATCTTGATTCTATTAGGGATAGCATGATCCATGCACTCGTGTAAGTGCTTATAAAGTGCATTTGTGTAGGATTCGGCAGTCATACCTCTATTGTCCGTCTGCATGGGTGTCATGAAGTTTGCCACTTCTGTCTTAAGAAGTGTGAAGTTGGCTTTGGAGAAGTTTTTTACAATGGTTTCCCTAATTGGGGGTGGGGGTGAGGGTGGGATGTGGATGTCTAGGCTGATTAGCTTGTGGTCAGATCTGACCAACAAGGAATTGACCTCTGGTGTGGAACACTGGTTTCCCATGTTGGTAATGACCAGGTCTAAGATATTGCTGCCCATGGTGGGGGTGTGAATAAGTTGATCCAAGGCGTTGGAATTTATGAATTCTAGAAAATGTTGAGCAAAAGAGTTGGTACATGAGTAGTTTTCCCAGTTAATGGTGGGGTAGTTGAAATCGCCCATTATTAGGGTGTTGGGTTGTACCCTAATACTTTCCAGTGTATCAAGAAATGAGGAGTGTGAATTCTGGGGCATGGTGGAGGGTCTGTAGCAAGGTACAATTTGGATTGCAGTCTTGCCCAGAGTTAGTTGCACTTGGATAATCTCGGATGCATTATGCTGTGCAACTAGCCTGGAGGTGTGGATATCCTTAATGAATATGGACACGCCTCCGCCTTTAGTGCTTCTTTCTGGGTTAGGTGGCCGAAAGGTGTGGTATGAATTGAAGCCTGGTAATGCAGGGGTGCTCTCTGGAGCTTTGAACCAGGTCTCTGTCACTGCACAGATGTCAATGTTCTCCATTTTAAGGAGTGCCTCGAGTGAGTGCATTTTGAGGTTTAGACTTCTAGCATTGAGTAGTATTACCCTCAGATTTTGCTTGCTTGTACCTGTTACGGTGGTGAATTTGTCATTTGAACCTTGCCTAAAAAAGGCACTATAGGGGTGGCAAGAGCCTTAGCCAGTATCCGGAATCCTAAGGGCGACAGGTGCAGACCATCTCTGGCAAAGCATCGTGGACTGTCAATCATGTCATCCCAGGCAGACAAATACTGGATCCCCTTAGAATGACACCAGAAGCTTAGCCAATTGTTGAAGTCAATCATTTTGTCCTTGTACTGTGGTATCATTCTGGGTGATAGCAGGATGCTACTCAGGGTTAGGGTCATACCTGCCTGGGATACAAGATCGGAGAGCTCCTCCATGTCTCTTTTCATGTAGTCCAGAGAGGTATGTGTCAGGTCATTCACACCAACATGGACAATGACAGTGTCATATTTGTACTTATTGTGGAGTGACCTGAGTGCATGTGTTATGTGGTGGATCCTGGCACCTGACAGGCAGCTGACAGTAATTTTCTCCTTGTTTAGTCTAGTGAGTGAAACATCAGTGTGCCTGACTATAGAGTCACCTATGAATAGAGTGTTGGGTATGTTGTTATGCCTTATGGGCTGTGGTTGAGTGGCACACTGAGTTTGTGGGCAATGTGTCATTTGGGTTGTGTTGGGGGGTGGAGTTTGCTTGCGTTTATGCTTTGGATGTCCCTGATGCTTGGGCAGGTTTTTATTGACAGCCTCCGCAAATGTAGGTGTGTGTTTTGTGTTTCTGTGTGTGTGTTTTCGTGGTGTAGGTTTTGAGGGACTATGTGATGAGTGTGGTGTGGTGCAAGTGTTTACCTTCTCCTCTTGACTGTCTAGTCCAGTCTTGGGCGAAGAGAGCTTTGCTTCCAGTTTGGCTATATAAATGCATCTCTCACAGGTTGTAGTGCTGGGTGGTAGGAGAAGATGGTTGTCTGTGTACATGAGGCAATTGCTGCATTGCCCCAAGATGCCTAGATTCATCAGGTAGACAGGAGAAATCACTGGGAGCTGACCCTTAGACATGCCTGGATAAGTGCTTATTTATTAAGTACTAAAAACTGCTTTCCACTAGACAAGTGAGGAAAGTTGAGTGCTGTAGTAATTTGCAGCTTATGTAGTGCTTACAATGAGTTCTGAACAAGTGCTGAGTTCAAAGAAACAGATTTGAGTGCTGAAACTAGAAAACTGGCTAGTTATAAGAAACAAAAGTAAGCTAGAAGGCTTTCCTCCAACACAGAAGGGCTTGGGGGCGCAGAAGCCTACAAACAGTCTAGACCACTTAACAGGAAAGGCAGGAAACAAGTTTAAATTTTTTTTTGTTCTCTTTCCCAGATGCTCTCTTTGTACACAGTAGGAGTGCCTGAAATCAGAATATGATCTCACTGCACTCAGTTGAGTGAGCAAATGAGATGGGCCCAGAAGGAGTATCCAAACACAAATTTACAAGAGGGGTGGGCAGTTTCAAAGTCACTAAGATTAACACCAAAACAGAACCTCCAAACTCTGGATCCCACCCAGTTCGAGTTTGTGAAAGGCAGATCATGCCTCCTGAACTTGATCGACTTCTTTGAGGCAGTCACCAAAGCCGTAGAAGACAGTAAGGTGGTTCATACAGACTATCTTGACCTCACCAAGGCTTTCGACACCATCCTCCATTCTTGCATTATAGCTAAACTCACTAAACTAGGTATAAATCCCTACGTCACAAGATGGGTTGCCAAATGGCTCACTGACAGAACCCACATTGTAAAAGTTGCAGACTCCAAATCTGACCTCAAAGCAGTGACAAGTGGAGTACCACAGGGTTCTGTCCTGGGACCTCTCCTGTTTGGTAACTACTACTTTGAAGTACAAGCTAACACAGAAGGCCTCTGGCTAATGAAGTTCACAGATGACTGCAAACTAGGAGCCATAGTCAAGTCCGCAAATGATGTGGACATCCTACAGAAGGGCCTCGCTGAGACAGATGCCTGGTGACAAAGCCATGGCCTCAAGCTAATGCCAAAAAGTTCAGTATCATCTCCTTTGGTAAAAACTCTGCACCCATGAACTACCACATAGGCAGCAATCTACTTAACACCGAATGTGTGATAAGAGACCTTGGGACCCAGGTGGACAGTAGTCTCTCCTTTGATAGTCACATCGCCACAGTAGTCAGGAAGTCCTTCTACGTGGCACACCTCATCATAAAAGGGTTCTCATCCAGGATAACTTGGGATCAACAGTTCAGAGTAATGGTGAGTGTGGAAGAGAGGTGAAGAAGAGAGTACAGGCAGGGTGGAATGGGTGGAGAAGAGTGTCAGGAGTGATTTGTGACAGACGGGTACCAATAAGAGTGAAAGGGAAGGTCTACAAGAGGGTAGTTAGACCAGCTATGTTATATGGTTTGGAGACGGTACCATTGACGAAATGGCAGGAGTCAGATCTGGATGTGGCAGAGATAAAGATGTTAAGATTTGCACTGGGTGTAACTAGGATGGACAGGATTAGGAATCAGTATATTAGATGGTCAGCTCATGTTGGAAAGGTTGGAGACAAAGCAAGAGAGGTGAGATTGCGTTGGTTTGGACATGTGCTGAGGAGGGATGCTGGGTATATTAGGAAAAGGATGCTAAGGAAGGAGCTGCAAGGTAACAGGAAAAGAGGAAGGCCTAAGATAAGGTTTATGGATGTGCTGAGAGAAGACATGCAGGCAGTTGGTGTGAAAGTGCATGATGCAGAGGACAGGAAGAAGTGGAAAGAGATGATCCGCTGTGGCGACTCCTAACGGGAAGAGCCGAAAGAAGATGATGATGATATAGATATATATAGATAATATAGATATATAAATAATATATATATAGATAATATATACATATATATATATATATATATATATATATATATATATATATATATATATATATATATGAGGGAAGTCAGGGAGTATATATATATATATATATATATATCTATATATATACACACACACACACACACATATATATATATATATATGTATATATATATATATATATATATATATATATATATATATATATATATATATATATATATATATATATATATATATATATATATATAGATGGGTTCCCTTGAGATGATCGAAGTTTTAAAAGTTCGAATTTCATATGGCTGAAACCATATGATCTAAGTTTTAAAACTATGAAAGTTCCGAACGCAGATGTCCATACATCACAGAATGGGAAACTTTTCCTTTTCTTCACTGTAGTGCGATCTCGGAGTTGGTATATTTAAATAGCAGGGGGTGTGGTGGGGGCCTGCCCCTGAAAAAAAACATCCCAGAAAAATTTTTTTTTCTTTTTTTTTTTCCTTTCAGGTGTTCGAAGTTTTGAAACTTCGATCAAATGGTCTCAGCCATATGAAATTCGAAGTTTTAAAACTTTGATCATCTGAAGTAGTTATATATATATATATATATATATATATATATATATATATATATATATATATATATATATATATATATATATATATATATCTATCTATAATAAAAAAAAAATATATATATATATATATATATATATATATATATATATATATATATATATGGTTTACCTTTGAAAGGTTGAAAATCAACCTACCGAATGGCCCTTTGTGCGAACCGGAATGACGAAAATCGTCATTCTGGTTTGCACTGAAGTTCGAAAATCAGCAAATCGAAAACCAGATTCGCTGATTTTCAAACTTCAATTCAAAGACAAAGTGCCTCCCTGCACCCCCCTACTTTATTATTCTAACTCTAAGATCACACTACAGTGGGGAAAGGGTCCACTTCCCGATCCCCACTATAGTGCACCTCTCACCAAAAATGCCGACTATACGTTACCGTGCATTCGCTCATTGCACATTCGATGCATTCTGTTTTTGGCTTTCAGAAAACTTGAAAAAGTCCTTTCAGACTTTTGTATTTCATTTATGTGCATTACGCACATTTAAAGGTAAACTATATATATATATATATATATATATATATATATATATATATATATATATATATAGAGAGAGAGAGAGAGAGAGAGAGAGATGGGTCTATATTTGTTGAAATTTATTTTCAGCAAACACCTTTTCATTGACCCATTTTCAGTGAAACTCAATTCTGCAATTAGCTGAATTTTCCATGGGTAATGAAGAAGTTGGCCAGCTACACAACTTTGCCCTTTTCCCCACTGTAGTGTGATCTCAGGGTTGGTACACATAGTTGGGGGGTGGGTTTGGTTTAGTTAGTTGTCAATCCATTGTGCTGTGGGGCAATTGTTTCACTGCCCTTGGAAAATTCAGCAAATCACGGAAGTGATTTTCACTGATTGGAAATACATTTCGGTGAACTAATATAGACCAACGCACTTTAACGAAAGAACTTTCACCGAAAAGCACTTTCATTAAAGTCCGTTCAAAAAAAAGAAGAAAAAAACCCCACTAAATCTTCTTTTATGCAGAAGGCAAGCTCCCCTGCACCCCCCATGTGGGGGGCTGTGCCCCCCACCCACCCCCCCACATTTATATTCTCACTCCGAGGTCGCACTACAGTGGGGAAAAGGGAATTCTTCCTTAACCAAACTATAGTGCGACCGGCACAACCAGCATACATAACTGAAATTGCTGCTTCGGTGAACAGCACTTTTGGTTATGTATGTTCGTGATTTCTGCTTCGGCAGAAAGTGTCATCGGGGATCTGTACGGATCCCATATATATACACATACATACATACACAGGTTTTGATTCTAAATATTGCCTGACCCTTTTCCTTAAGTGAAACATTTTAATCTTTGTTCCTGCTTATTAGCAGGTCAGACCACCACTGCTGCTACTACAGCTCAACCCATTTTGCCATAATTATAACGACCATAATCATTACCCAGTATTCGTCCATCGCAGAATTTGCCAATATGTCCATGGCTTTAATGTCATGTAAAACTTGGACAGAAGTAAGCCAATAATTTGTCCAACTTTTGCTAGTGGTGTGACATTGGGAGTAATGATTATGAACTCTTGATCCTCCCCCCATTTGTCACAGCCCAAGAGTCACATAGACTTAATTATTTTGTTTAGGTGTTCACCGTGATAGCCAACTGGCTCACAGGCAGGACCTAGGAAGTTAAAATTGGGGACTCCACCTCTACAAAGAGGCCAGTCACAAGTGGAGTCCCTTAGGGATCAGTCCTTGGACAGTTCCTTTTTGGTATTTACTTCTCAGAAGTCAAGGCCAATGTCTGTGGTCTCTGGCTGACTAAATTTGCAAATGATTGCAAATTAGGAGCTGTCATTGAATCTAACACTGACACAAATGTTCTCCAGGAGGGGCTGACACAGACAAACAACTGGTGTCAGTGTCATGAACTAAAACTAAATGCCAAGAAATGCATAATAGTATCCTTTGAGAAGTCATCCATCCCTGGTAACTATCATACTGACAGCACACTCCTTAGAGATGACCCAGTACTCAGGGACTTAGGGACACACATAGATTGTAATCTAGCCTTTGATCATCACGTGTCTACAGTGATGAGGAAATCATTCTATGTTGTGTAACTTATAAACAAAGGTATGGCATCTAAGTCCAAGGAAATCATTGTACCACTGTATTCAGCATTCATCAGACCTATTATTGAGTACAATGCCCCCTTTGCTATGTACCTAACCAGGCATATCCAACAACTGGAATGTCCTCAGAGGTTCCTCACTAAAAGAATACAGGGCATAAGTAATATGTCCTATGCAGATCTGGTCAGTGCCCTATCCCTGTATTCTGTCTCCTACAGTCTTTTGAGGAAGATCTATGCCTGGCATACAGGATATTTTCAGACCCCACTCTGATGGACCTCCTGCATATATCCACAAAACAAACAGCACCAGAATTACCCATTCTAAAGGTGGTCTACTTAAAACATATGTTAATGAGGTTCCCGTTAGCAATGTTTGCGAAGACCAACCTAGAAATGCTATGATTTTACCATTTAATCATTTGTTTGATCATATTAGATTGATTTTAACAGATACGTGGATGAGTGTGTTTAATAATGAAATCACCCCTATATTAGGTATTAAACCAAATATCATTTATAGTCGAGGTATTAATTTAAAGGAACTCTTAGAAGTTGATAAGGGAGCTAGTGTGTTTAAAAGTTCTAGTATGAATAAGTGTGGGGCATGTGGGGTGTGTAAATTTATCAACAATGGGCCATATGTGACTATAAGTAATTTTGGTAGAAGTATTAGGTGTCCAGGACATGTTAATTGCAACACTAAGATGGTGGTCTTTGCAGCTAGATGTCTGAGCTGCCCTGCATTTTATATAGGAAAAACTATCAGAAATTTGAGTTTGAGGTTAAAGGAACACACAATAGATATTAAAAATGCCAAATCTACTAATGCTTTATATTTGCACAGTCGTGTATGTACCAATTTTAATAAATTTATATTTATGTAATTGACAGGATACCATACTATAGTAGAGGGGGGGCGACGCTAAAACACTATTGGAAGTAAAAGAATGTTTATGGCAACTAAGATTAGATGCTTCCAAGCCTCCAGGTATAAATGATTATATGTCTATTGCTAGTATTTTAAAGTTAAGGTCTTATTGCATTGAACATGATTTTTTGCTTAATATTACTAAGGTTAATACTATTGCATATATGTATTGGAATTATAAATGTTTAGTTTCATATCTATATAGACCTGCTGTTTTGAGTACACCTATTTTTTATACAATTTATGGTGGTAAGAATAGTATAACATCTACTTGTATTCATCTATTACAAATATTATATCTATTAATATATATTTATTTAGTGTACTGCTATTAGAATGTTTAAGTATAACTCTATTTGTGTTTGTATAAAGCAGCTTTAATTAACTTTTATTAACTTGTATGAGTTGTAATATTATTAGGAAACAGTATTGGTTTAAATGGGAGGTGTGTGTATGACGTAGTTCCTATATAATCAGTGTATATGTTATTTTGTATTACTCTGATGATGCCTTTGGTTATTAAAGGTGAAAGCGCTAAGTAGCACCTTCGTTTCACAGTTGTTTTATTTTGAAATTGGTGCCTTTTTGGTCTGTTCGTCTAGGCGACGTTCTGGTGAAGGGATTACAGCCTGTTTTTTTCCTAGTTTGGTCGTGTTTCAGTTTATTGATGAGGAAATCATTCTATGTTGTGCAACTTATAAACAAAGGTATGGCATCTAAGTCCAAGGAAATCATTGCACCACTGTATTTGGCATTCATCAGACCTATTATTGAGTACAATGCCCCCTTTGGTATGTACCTAAACAGGTATATCCAACAACTGAAATGTCCTCAGAGGTTCCTCACTAAATGAATACAGGGCAGAAGTAATATGTCCTATGCAGATCATGTCAGTTCCCTATCCCTGTATTCTGTCTCCTACAGTCTTTTGAGGGAAGATCTATGCCTGGCATACAGGATATTTTCAGACCCCACTCTGATGGACCTCCTGCATATATCCACAAAATGAACAGCACCAGAATTGCCCGTTCTAAATTTAAACCTTGCCTGTGATATAAACAGAACCTGCTGGAGAGATAGATATGTATCCCAGAGACTACCCCATCTGTGGAACAGGCTCCCCTTCCATGTGAAACAGAGTTCCTCCCTAATCCATTTCATGTGCAGCTTGGACAATTGTATAGAAAACCAGAAATTCATCCCTGGTTTGGCACCTATATCTCTAATGGGCAGAGGTGACCTGTAAATGGTTCATCTCCCAGGCCCATGCTTACACTTATCAATGGTATCAGAACTTGTCTGAGATTTGGCATGCATAGCTAGGCTTAAAAAGGGCCTTGCAATCATTAGCCTAGTAAACACCTATGAATCTATGAACCATTCTTTAAGCTGTCTGATGAGCCTCCCATACAAAATTCAACTTACATACTAAGGAGTGTAAAAGAACATAGAAATCCCCACTGCTATAATCCTTTCACTTCAAAAAAGTATGCAAAATGAGAGGTTGTTATCATTTGGCTATAAATATTCATGATAACTAGCGTGCCTTAATGAATACATACCTTTACTAGTAGCCCGTTGCACCTCACAGTGTTGTTTGGATAAATGTAGACAGTGTCAGTTTGTAATTGGTTACTAAATTGCATGTTGTAAAACCATCCATAATAGTGGTTAACCAACTTTTTTTCTTACTAGCAACTTTGAAAAAACTATAGCATCAGCTGCCATGTTTTTGACAAGTTGCAGAATAATATTCCTTTTTAGTTTATCGTTTAAAGGTCTAGCATTCGGTGTTATACTATAAAACAGTTACTCTGTTTAAACAGCTAGAATAAGCTTCCCAGTGGTATTGATCAAAAGCTGACAATCCTGTCCGAATTACCATAATGCAGGTATTAAGAGTGTTAGCCATTAGAGAGGCCACCGTTCCTTAAGGGTGTATGGAGGAAAAATAACAGCACCAGTTATAACTACCTGAACACACTTAGGCTCCATCAAGTATATGAGGTATATGTGGAATTTGCACTATCTTCCAGAGTATAAAAACTCTTAATTTGCCATATTTTCAGCTGATTTGTGCCTGACCGTTAGCCCTGTGGTTCCGAATGTGCTTACTGGGGACTGCTTTAGTGTGTGCATTTGATAAAAATAAATCATTTGACAGTCTGGGTTCCACTTTTCTGCTGCTTTCTCTAAGTCTATTAAGACCTTCTTCATGCCAGATAAATCTAACAGTCTTGTGCATTTGACCTGTGAGCGTCTACATGATCTCCCAAGATGTTGAATCTGTTAGACCGAATGGGAAACAGCAAATTGCTGGCATCTTTCCTGAGACCCACCTCAAACTGCTGGCATCTTTCCTGAGACCCACCTCAAACTGCTGGCATGTTTCATGAGACCCACCTCAAACTGCCGGCATCTTTCCTGAGACTCACCCCAGTCACAGGTTACTGATCTTACAGTCGGTGTCCTGCTGTGTGCCATGGACAAAGAGTGTGCTTCCAGACATCACCTCTAATTAAAGATCCTGGTAAAATCTGACAGGCTGGTCCATTAAGTAAAATGTATTGTCCTTCCTTACTGCATGAAGAAAGTACATCTCATCATTATAGTTCATAAAATAAGATACAATGGGGTAGAGAAGGTGATTAAGCAATGCTGGTGGCCCCAACGACCCGTGTTCCCATTTGATTGTTATAGGTCCTTGCATGTTTAAGGCTAGGATTATAGAAAATAAGTTACATCCGATAGTTCACTGCTTTTCAGAATAACTATTCTGAAGTTTTTGTGATGCATTCTATTTTGTCACGTGACCTATTTTTGCTGCAGTTTGAATGGATATATACCCCTTCACCTTATTCAGTGTCTCCTGCTCTTAAAGAAGCAGCTAAATAAATGAACGCTACCTTTGCTGCTAAAGCATGTATATCGTCTCTCTTGTATAATACCATTTGCTTTAATTCAGATGTGTTTGTCAGGTTATCTAGTTTGCATTTTACAGGAGACAAGTGAATTTAGCCTAGTTCCAGATTACATGTTTCCCTGGATTGGGCCATCCAGTAAGAAAATCTATTCCTTTGTGTACACCAGAGAGATCCTTTCATTGAAACCTAGTGACCACACTTGTGGTATTAAGTAGATCTCTTCACTAAAACTTAACAACCACCTTTACCAAGATCATTCTTGCAACAGAGTTGACTACATTATTTCTACTTTTATTTTTTTTTACTTATCAAATTAAACTTTAATACTGTCCAGGCTGTAGTGCTTGTGGGTCAGCTTTTTACTATGATGCTAGGTTACTCCACTTCAGACAGTAAACATGAAAAATAACTCAGCAACAGCAAAATCATGTTTTGAGCTAAAATCGCAGGCAGATCATAAACTCGTGGTTTATACCTGTAAAATAAGAATTCTGCAATTTTTTTCTTAAACTATTCAAATTCACACCTCCAATATCTTACATTAATGTTCAGTACTTGTCATCCAGAGTCTCTGCTTTCTGCATCTTAATCAATGCAAGTTGTCCTCAGTCATTCATTACCGCTCATAATCAATGTTTGGTTTCTGTTTAAATCCTCATATAAATCCTTACTCTGGGCAAATATTATTACCCTATTAAGTCTTACACAGCACATAATAACTCATAACTTTTTTTGCTGTCTGTCATCCTTTAGCAATGACAAACAATTTTTAAATTAGCTTCCTGTGGTTACATGGTTGTTAATATAATAACACCCATTACTTAAGACTGCTGTTTTTGAGGGATGGGCCATAAGCATTGGTTTGGTTAAATGGCTTATTCCAGGTCTTGCTCCATGCATGGGAGTTTGTGAGAATGTTCTGTAGGATATGGCTTGTCTGTATCTCATAACCACTATCACTGCACATTTCACATAATAGTTAATGTCTCAGCCTGATAGATTCTGACCCCTGACTATTGGCTAGGCTTGTGATAGTTTGCAGGCTGCTACCTTGGTATCTACATTTCTGATTATAATAGTATTAAAGTGTCTCAGAAATACAGTTTATAACTATGATGCTACATACAGTTACAGCCTTTATATATCACAACAAAGCATACCACTCAACTGCCCAAGGTTTCACAGAATCTCCAGCTATTTTTAATCCAATTTATTGGCGTGTTCCTTATAATGGCTATTTTCTGACAAATCACTGATCATTCAATTCAATAAATGACAGACATTTCAACTTCAAGCTTCACATCCTTCAGAAAAATACATGCAAACACAAAACCTATTATTTTTTGCAACTTTCTAAGTTTATACAATAAATATGTAGAATTTGTCCCTATTTTGGGGTCTTTGCAGCCCCATTATTTAAGGCTTTGTCCAGATTTCTTGCACTTAGAAGGTGAGATGTATGCAACAAAGTGAAATCAACTAGTATATTTGCATTTAATAAAAGCAAGAAAAATAGACATTTTTAAACATCTAAAGAGCATTTGTTTTCCTTTTATGGTGCTTGCTGGGACCCATTTTAAAATCTAAATACCATTTATCTTCCTTTTCTAGTGTTCAGTGGGACACACAAAAAGAACTTTCACATCTTGCATCCAGCAGTATAACACAAATCTATATGGCAAACATCAAATCTAATAAAAAGCCTTCCCGTTGCTGTTGGTCTGTGATACAATATTTGGCTTTGACGTCTGAAACGTCAGGAATGAGTTGCTGGCCTTCTAAGTGCACAGTTTTTCACTAGGCTTTGATGTGCTCATTGTCCCATGAAAATGCAAGTGCAGAATCTGCTACACTAGGTGATAGCTGTGTGCTATGATGTTTCAATCTTATTTTGCTTAAAAATTATCTTAGCTTTTACATGTTTCTTTAGGCAAGAAACATCGTATCACACTGTAATGCTATAGTAAGACAAGCTGTTGGTAGTTTATTTCTGTGGATTTTATAGATTATGGTGACGATTGCTGGGAAAATAAAATGTAAACATTTTCAATGGGGTTGTGAGACAGTAGGAAGTAAACCTTTGTGTGATAAACACAGGACAGTGTGAACGCAATATCCTACATCTCATTTAAAATATATTAATGGAATGAACATAAAGTCACTGTGAGCAGAATGCATATACTATTATACAAAGCAGTAAGACATGAACCTTGCACTGCCAGAGGTCAGTAATTTCATTTTGTCAAAACATTTCAAGGACTGTGATTTCCATTTCACTTTGATACGACAAAGTGCCCTGAAACCTGTCATCATCTTTCAGTGAAGTGGGAATATGCTATCACAAGTGACAGTTTTACCTTAGCTTCAGCAGGTAATTATGTCTGAGTAACTTATCAAATGTTAAGACCAAATAAACATTTTCTCAAGTCTGGACACAGAGAGTCCATTTATTTCAAGTCTAAAAAATAAAGATATTGTTATTGCAATAACCTTATAGAGTCACATTCTTTAGAGCAATTGCATCTCACATTTGGAAGGAACCAGTTGAAGTGCAGGTTGTATTTATGATGTTTAGGCAATGCTTTGGGTGCGTGTTATGCACACACAGTTAATAAACTACAAAAATATGCATTAAGTACAGCAAATGCAGATCAGAAAGGCCTCAGCATGTCCGAAGCTCTCTGGACATAATAAAAAACACTGTTTACATAGCATTAGTTAATATTTAAGCATTTAAAATAGTAGAAAGAGCAGCACAGTGATATATGCTTTTCAAGTGCACAAATAGGATGAAATAATCATAAACAATTATTATTCGCACATATAGCTTTTGAATACATCATGCTGAAGGTTACATGAAAAGAGGGAAACAGAATGTGTGGCGGAATGGATGTTGCTGGTGAATAACAATGAAAGTCGAAGTTTTATTATTTAGCAAACTCTCATCCATTTGCATATCAACAATGTAGCATGTGGAGTGACACAATTACATTCTGAATTTGGGAAAAGGTAACTTTATAAAGCACCTAATGGCATGGCTACGCTTGCTCTACTCATATGGAAAGCATTTCAAAGCTTAAAACAGCCCCCCCCCCCTCGAAAAAAAGAAACCATACAGCAGGGTGAGTTGTCTAACAGCAGAACTCTGTTTGTTATAACTGGTGGTATATGGAGCAGGGAAATCTCCACACAATGCAAAAAAAAAAAAATGGGGTTAGGTTTATTTGGTCGTAACTCTTAAAATGTGTCCTCATGCTTTGTGACAAGATTCAGTTGTCAAGCTTCATTTTGCTCTGCTGACAAGATGAATATGTTTGGATGCCAATAAATTCACCCTGAGACAGGAACAAAACAAAGCTTGAGATGCAGAGCTTGACATCTATACTTCAGATATTAATAAGGGTTATGACTGAAGACATCCAGCCATAGTACTTTGTAGTACAAAGAGCTTTTTATCTGCTCCCATGTAGTACCAGTCACAGAAAAAGTGAAGGAGCATGAAGTATTTTATAGCTTTAAAAACTGTAAAACATTTAGCACTGCCACAGGGACAGTGGGCATAAGCAATGTCCCTCTGAGGGACTAATGGATTTAAAAGCTGTAATTACTTCACTCTACTGTTAAGCTCTAGTCTCACATTAGAGAACAACTGTGGCCACTGCAAGAAAGCATCTGAAGTATTTTTGCAGTGTTAAAACTGTAATCCACTTTGCTGTCTCTCTCTCTCTCACACACACACACACACACACACACACACACACACACACACACACACACACACACACAAGTGCATTAGATTTAACAACTTTTAAAGTCAGCCATTTATCACAAGAACACTTCATTTCTGCCCACTATCTGTGTGTCAGTGCCAAGTGTTTTACAATTGTCAAAAACTTTGTTCTCCAACACTTTTTTAGCTCTTAGTACAAGGAATAGATAAATCTCCATATGCCACAAAGAATTCTGATTGGCTGTTGCCAGTCATAGCTCTTATTATATGCTCTTGGCTTGGATGTCAACATTCACCGTTAGAGTTTCACTTCACTCCACCCTCAAGCTAAACGTTTTGACTTCCACATTTTGAACACATAGTATATTAGCTATGATTATACATCAAATTGATATCCTCTGAGTTTAGCATTATAACACAATTTGTTAAATCTCTGAACTGTTAATAATTTTCACTGTGTAGTTTAAAATTTGAGTCTCTCACTATTTCCAAACCACCTGACTAGGGGTAGTTTCATTGCCTGATTTCTTTGTAATTGAATTTCCTTTAACCACATTCTGACTTTTAAAAGGCAGATTTCAAACTGACAGGTTATTAGAGGCAAATCAGAATCTTGCTTAAAGTCTAGGATCACATAGTGCAAAAGGGAAAGAAGGACTCGATTTATATGGCAAATAATTAGTCTGATTTTCTCTAAGACTGCTTATCCATAAAGATTGCTAATGTTTGTCAGATCCTTTAGAAGTGTTCAACCACAAAGCTTTCAGCTTTGACAGTTTCTTTGAACTATAGTTATTTATGGTGGTTTTAACAACTACAGTTTTTACAGTCCTCCAAACACCAGCTGTCAAAAAATGCCCAGTGCTTCATTCTCCTTTCTATCCAAAAAGTGCCACTTGTGGCTTTTAATATAACTTATCAATCAGCTGAATAAATAAAAAAAATTAGAAAATATACTGATGGTAAGATGTAATATGCCTGTACACATATGCTAATGTTTGGCACAGACTGCAAAGAAGGGTTACGGTACCATGGTCTGAGTGAAAATGGTGCAAATGTTTGACTTTTAGAAGTGAAACATTGCCCATTCTATACTCAAAGTTTGCAACTACTGATTGGTCTGCAAAACTTCCCCTTTCTGATGCTACAATTGCCACCAGTAAACTAACAAGCTTACAACTCTCACTTCAGGACACCCACTTCCTTAATGAATAACCTCAAAACTGAATGGCTCACCAACGAGTTTAAACCCCTAATGAAACTGTGTGATGGAATTTGAGAAATGTGGAAAAATGATGTCACTCCCAATAACCTTGACCATTACAACACTCTGAGGAGCATGACCAAACAGGCCAGCCCTAGGCCCAAAACTAAATATCTACAATCTAAACAAGCCTTGCTTCTTCACTCCCTTATACATTCTGTCGCTTGCCCCACTCTAACATAGATGACAAGCAGGCGGGGTATTTTGTTTAGATGCTTTAATGCATAGAAACACATCAAGATGGCAAGATGGACAGCAGCATCAGAAAATATAAATGAACTGATTAACAGACAGATCTTACATACATACATGCTTAGATCTCATCAGCTTACTGCAAAATGGCAGTCAGGCTGTCACGTGCTCAGTATTTATACAATTGTGGAAGCCCTTGGATAGCTTCTTAAAGGTTCATACACACATTGATCTACACATTCCTAGCAGGAAGTCAGCAAACTAACATGAAGATCCTCCCCAGATTAATTATCCAATCTAGAGTACCTATCCTATGCCTCTGGTAATCTTACACCTTCTACCTTCCTTAAAGTATTCTCAAGCCTTCACATATCTTCACCTACCCACAATGCAGCCACCCAAAGAAAGAAGCCTAGCCCCCCTTGATATCATTTTATTTCCCAAAAATTACCTCTAAGCAAATTTTAACCGTACTTTAGCAGATTCATATGGACTCACCATCTAGACTCGGCAAAATCTACCTTAGGTTTTTGTACCACTGCAGAATGTGCATAACCACCCTTTTTAAACATGTTTATAACCTTTGCTTCATCACTAATATGCCAAATAGTTGGAGATAGTTATATTTTGTCAGATCAAAGTCATCATATTGCTTTCATTTCTGCCCCATTTCTATCCTACACATCCTTAATAAATCAAAAACACTCTGTAGAGAATCTTATTAGCATTTCCCTTTATAGGACAAATCTTTAGCAGGACAAGTTCTTAAACAAATAGTCCTTAAAAGGATTATTCTGTCCTTTTGTTTACAACAGGGTAGTCTTGCTGGTGACTGTCCTGAAGTTCTGTGCATTCTGTGGAGCCCTAAAACGGGCTGTGGGACCTCTCTACGTTGCCCTTGAAAGGGCTGTTGGAGTCCTGAAAAGGGTTGTTGGGGTAGGTAGCAGTGCCAGTGTGTTTTGGGGACCCATTAGACCTGTTCATGGCTTTTGGTTGTTCTTTTTTGGGGGTTTGTGGTCTGTGAGCCTGGGGGCTCTAGCATAGCCAAGCTCTGTGCAGATCGCTGCGATCATCCTGTAGGGTCCTGCAGAAAATTCGCTAGGAGAGCCCTGATAAGGGCTGTAGTTGGAAAATGTTATCCACAGCCTAGTGGCCCTGTGGACAAACCAGCCCTGATAAGGGCTTTTCTGGTTATCAGACGTAGATTTGGAGGATCCCTGGAGGGGGGGAATCCTAGATGGAACCCGGATAAGGGCTTTTTGGTTAAAGATGCACACCTGGAGGATCCCCTGATGGGGATGGAATCCTAGATGGATCTCTTATAAGGGCTGTACAGTTCTTTTGATGTCCACAACCCTTGCAGCTCTGTTGTGGAATAAGCCTTGTAAGAGGCTTCAGATGTTCTCAGTCAAGGTGGCCTTGGGGGCCTCTGGAGCTGAGGGATCTGTGTAGCTGGGTGACTCAGCAGTCCTCTAAGCAGTCCTGATAAGGGCTTTTGTGCTAGATACCTAATGGATGTATTCCTAGGCACAAGTCCTAGTTTTCGGGCTATGTAACTCACAAACAAATGCTACCTAAAGGTGTTACTGTAAAATAAGAACCACAAAGGAGACACCATTAAATCTTCTTCAAGTCCTTTATTCATTTGTAATGCAGCTTACATAGGTAGTGACAGCTCTCCAGAGGCTTCCTAGCTAGCAGTTCAATTTGCCACTGAAGTTCCTTTTTCTTTAGGTGGTCTTTGTAGCTATCTGTGAAAGGAATTTTGGGGCGGTGGTCCAGGATCAGGAATTTGAAGGTATCATGTCCTATCTTCTTCGT
This sequence comes from Protopterus annectens, assembly GCF_019279795.1. Classification (NCBI taxonomy): domain Eukaryota; kingdom Metazoa; phylum Chordata; order Ceratodontiformes; family Protopteridae; genus Protopterus; species Protopterus annectens. Next base: position 466,602,036 of record NC_056740.1, on the reverse strand, counting down.
GGCATGGACTGCTAGTGGGTTGGTTTTGTTTCTAAATTTTGTCATGCAAATGTTTAGCCACCCTGGTCTTAAGGACATTGATGTTTTTTCCTCTGTTGAAGGCCTGACATTTGTTGCATTCTGCCCTGTAGACCACTCCTTCTGTTTTGCAATCCCCATGATGTTTGGCCTTGTAGATCTTGTAGTTGTTGGGACAGGTGAACTGGTTGGAGCCACTTATGTAGTGGCAATAGTGGCATGGTGGATTACTGCATGGGTAGGTGCCTCCTTCTTCTTCCTTAGAGCGGGATTCATTTAATAAAATGCTTTTCAGGTTTCTGCCTCTCTTCATGGAGAAGCTCAGGCTTGTTAGAAAGATGTGCCTGAAGTGCCTGTTGCCTTATATGATGGAACAGTTGTCACATATAATCCTGCGTATCTCTTGGTAATCTGTGGAGTAGTGGAGGATGCAGCTCAATTGGTACTTGCTGTTTGTTCTGCTGGGTGCTCTAATGTTCTCATGCATCCTAAAGCTACCCTCTATCCTTTTTTGGGTGACTGGGTCCAGGATTTGGGATAGGAATCTCCGAGAGTATCCCCTGGCTAGAAAGTCATTCTCAAGTTGTTGGATGTTGGTGAGGAAATCCTCGAGTTCTTTGGACACCCTGGCTATCCTGATTCCTTGGGATTTGACCACATTCCTTTTTAGCCAGTTGGGGGGTTGCATACTTTTGGCATGGAGGAGATAATTCACTCTCGTGCATTTCTGGTAGAGGTTGTGAGTAAGCATAGTCACTCCTGCTTGTTTTATGATTAGAAGATACAGGAATTCCACTTCTTTTGTGCTGGTTTTGCTGGTGAAGCTCAAAAACCCTGTGCTGTTGCTGATGTGCTCAATGAACTCTTTTAGCCTCCCTTCCCCTCCATTCCAGACAATGGCTATATCATCTATAAATCATAGATAGCACCACATGTTCCCTGCAAAAGTGGAATTGTAGATATGGTCTGTTTCCCATTTGTGTAAAGCCGTGTTGGCCAGGTTGGGTGCCATGGCTGCCACCATTGCAATGCCAGTGGTCTGTTTGTAGATCTCATTGTTAAATCTAAAGAAGTTGTTGTCCAGGACTAGGGAGAGCAGTTTGATATTTTTTTTTATTTCTCCTGGAAGCACCGCCTGGTCCTGGTGGAAGTCTTCAACCATTGCTCTTATGCAGTAATCACGGGGCAAGACCGAGTACAGGGATTCCACATTCACCATTACTAGTATGGAGTCACTGGTGATAGGAACTTCCTTAATTTTCTTCAGAAAATCTATGTAGTCCAAGAAGAAGTATTTTTTTTTGTTTTTGGTGATTGGTTTTATTGTGAAATCCAGGTAGATAGCCAGGGGTTCAGTGTTGGAGCCCCCACGCGCAATCACAGGCCTGTAAGGGTGGTCCAGCAGGTTTTTATGAGGCTTCATGATTCCAAAGAAGTTGGAAAGCCTGGGTGGTTAACTGTGTGAACATCCTTAACGTTCTCGCTAATGAGCCCTTCCAGATGGAGGGCTTCAAGTTCCTTATCCAGGTTCATGTAAGCTTGTTTTACTTGTTCTAGGTCACACTTGAGGTAAAAGGTCTGGTTAGACAACATATCTTTTATCTTCATGTTGTAGGTTCTGGTGGCCAGGATCCCCCCTCCTTTGTTGGCTTTCATGATTCATCTGTCTCTATCAGAGCTGAGTGCTATAAATGTTTCCATTTCACCTCTGGAGATGTTGTACAGCCTTTTGGAGGGTGCTTTCCTTAACAGTCTCCTTATGTCTGCCTCGGATTTTTATTGAAAGGCTGTGATTATCTGGTTTGGAGGTGGACAGAAGCTGCTTGGTTTAACCCATTTTGCTGAATGGAGGGCTTTTGGGTTTCAAGTTCCTTCCTGTCGTTTTTACCATTTTGGTGGAAGAAAACTTTAAGTTGATGTTTTCTGGAAAAATGTCTCACATCAATAATGGTTTCCATGAGACTCGCCCTTTTGGTGGGTACAAAGTGAGGCCCCTCCTAAGTATTGCCAGTTCATCTCTGCTTAGTGGTTTGGAGGATTCCAGACCTCTGGGGGATTGTTCTCCTGTTCCTTTTTCTCTGGTTTGTGGGAGATTCAATGACTGCTCCTAATTTGCAATAATCTGCAAATTTAGTCAGCCAGAGACCACTGACATTGGCCTTGACTTCTGAGTGCTGTCCAAGGACTGATCCCTGAGGGACTCCACTTGTGACTGGCCTCTTTGTAGAGGTGGACTCCCCAATTCTAACTTCCTAGGTTTTGTCTGTGAGCCAGTTGGATATCCATTGGGTAACATATGGATTTGTACCTTACCTCTTGAGTTTGCCAACAATGCCCAAGTGGGGTGTTATGTCAAATGCCTTGGCCAGGTCATTGTAGGCAGCATGAATGATTCTGCCCTCATCCATTGCTTTGGTGACCTTCTCAATGAAGTCCACCAGGTTGAGTAGGCATGATCTGTCCTTGATGAAACCAAACTGGGTTGGGTCCAGTGTCTGGAAGTTTACTATGTCTATGTTAATCATCTCCATGATAATTCTTTCCATGGCTTTACATATAAGACTAGTGAGACCGATGGGTCTGTAGATGGCCCACCTTTGTGCAGAGGGATGACTGTTGCCTTTCTCTGTTCCTGAGGCATGAAGCCTGTTTGGAGGCTACAGTTAAACGGTAATTCCAGTGGCCCTGATGGGTCATGTTTCATGCTATTTAGAGGGCATCCTGGGATATTGTCTGGGCCTTTTGATGCAGTGTTCTTGGTCTTAGAGAGAGCATTAAGGACCTGTTCCCTAGTGATAGTAGGGGGAGTTATATTTGATGATATTTCCTGAGGGAAGGTTGAGGGGGAGAGAGGAGTAAAGTTAGAGCTGAATTTATCAGAAAGAGGGTGAGGTAATACAACAGTTGGTAGTGCCTAGAGCCTACCCTCTGTCACTTCTAGCCATAGCCTATTACCTTCCTTTTGCAGTTCATATGGGCATAAAGCATCATACCAACAGACATATTATGCAGAACATGTACTGGCCTAGGATTGCAAGGGATGTAACAGGGTACTGCAGGTCCTGTGAGTTGTGCCAAAAAGTAGGCAAGGCAGGAGACAAGGCAGGAGACAAGGTCAGAGCCCCTTTGATTCCTTTGCCTATGATTGAGGAGCTATTTCAGAGGGTAGCAATGGATATTGTGGGGCTTCTTAGGCCTCCGAATACCCTAAGTTCCACAGGGAAGAAATATATCCAAGTACTAGTAAATTATGCTACTAGATACCTTGAGGTGGTGGCTCTGTCATCCATTGATGCAGAGAAGATGGCAAATGCTTTGTTAGAGATTTTCAGCAGGTTAGATTTCCCAAGAGAAATACTGACTGGCAGAAGTGCTAATTTCATGTCAGACCTGCTGGCTTGTCTGTGAGAGCACTGTGGGGTGAAGCACTTAAAGACCACCCCCTACCACCCCAGATTAATGGTCTTGTGGAGATGTTAAACTCTACAATAAAGACCATGCTAAGGGCATTTGTAGACCAGTTTAAGAAAGAGTGGGACAAATATTTTCCCCATCTGCTGTTTGTATACCAAGGGGTACCCCCCCAGGAATCCACATGTTTTCCACAATTTGAAGTACTGTATGGGCATACGGTGAGGAGGCACTTTGATTAGATTCATAATGAGTGGGAGGGTGAGTGTGAATCCTACAGGGAGTCTGTTGTGTCCTAAACCTCAGGACAAGGCTCATGGCTTTGGCCCAGGAGAACCTGGCAAGAGCCCAACAGCAGAAAAAGGTCTGGTATGACAGGAATGCTTGACCCCAAGAGTATGTTGTATAACAGCAGGTTATGGTGCTCACTCCTGTCAGACACAATATGCTGCAGGCAGCTTGGGAAGGACCTTTCAAAGTGGTAAGGAAGGTCAGTGATGTTAAGTACATGGTAGAACTGCTAGGCAGGAAGCAGGGGCACAAACTGTAAAATGTTAACATGATTAAGCCTTACCCATGATTGAAAGGCCCTTGTGCTAAGTACTTGCAGTGGGTGGCAGGAGGGGTCTGAAGGGGATCTGGTGACTGATCTCCTCAGTGAGGCTTGGGCTGAGACCTCAGTGGAATGGGTCAGTAATGCCTATGCAAATGGGTTCTCATGAAAGGGTATGGGTTAATGTGTTCCTAGACAGGCCCACTTTTCTCAAGTAACAATTCTCCAGGGTCACTTGAGAAACTAGCTTCAGCCTTCAAAGAGGGGAGAGATGTGACAATGTGACTATAAATACATGTCAGGCTGTTTTGTGGTAACTATTGAAATGTATATACGTTAACAGAAGATCCTGGATGGGAAGGGGTTAAGCTCAGCCCAGCTTACCTTAAGAAAAATAGCTTGAAATTAAATGACTTGGTTTAGGCCATAAAGATTTTGCCTCACAGACCTGAATGTAGCCAGAGAAGCAATGCCTGGTCAGGGATCCTGCTCTTATTGTTGTTAGTGATGAACTAACTGCTACCATGGGGTGCCAGAGAATGACTGGTTTGTCTCTGTAAGAAGGATGAAAGTATTGGAATTGTTTTATATCTCCAGATGCTTTAGCAAAGCTCTAGGTGTCTATTGTGATGCATTTGTGGTAGATTCCGGTTCAGCTTCTAGTGAGGCGATAGTGTGGTAGCTGGAGTGTGGTCCCTGTGTGCTCCTAAGGGAAATTGTGCTCAATGCAGAGAGCTGCATCTGAAAATACTGTGTATCCATTTTTGCTCTAAGTGAATGTTTCCCACCAGTGTCAGTGGTGAGTACTGAGGATCATTGATTACTGGCCCAGAGGAGGGATGTAACACAGGGCAAAAATGTTTGTTATAGTAACACTCAAAATTCATCATCAAATAATCCAAAGAACTTCTGGAAATACATAAAGACATTGCTCAGTTCTGGAAAATCTACCCAACCTAGTCCATCCACAGCCAAGAACTCCTAAAGCATTGCTTCACAGTTTAACTCACATTTTAGAAATACAGTGATGTCCCTCCTACAAAACAAAACTACTACAAATCCAGCCATCCCACCCTAATCACGAAGCCAAACAGGGCTTCATGCTCACTCCAGTGCCAACATCTACAATTAAAAACTACCTATGCACTCTTATGACAACAAGCACTCCCCCCAACAAACTTCCATCGGAATACCTCAGAATCACTGCTTATGGCCTTGCATATCCTGTTTCACTTCTAATAAACTATTCAGTCCAAAAAAAAATGTACCTACCTTGTGGAAAAAAATCCTATATATGCTGTCCATAAAGACATCTTACCAGCTGAGCTCACAAGCTAAAGGCCAGTTGCCATTCTCTCACCTTAACTTAATTATCAACGACCTAAATGTAGCGGCCAGAGGTGACCATAGCACAATATGCTGATGGCTCCACTCTTGTACCAGAGGTGACCATAGTACAATGTGCTGATGGCTCCACTCTTGTACCAGAGGTGACCATAGTACAATATGCTGATGGCTCCACTCTTGTACCAGAGGTGACCATAGTACAATGTGCTGATGGCTCCACTCTTGTACCAGAGGTGACCATAGTACAATATGCTGATGGCTCCACTCTTGTACCAGAGGTGACCATAGTACAATATGCTGATGGCTCCACTCTTGTACCAGAGGTGACCATAGTACAATGTGCTGATGGCTCCACTCTTGTACCAGAGGTGACCATAGTACAATATGCTGATGGCCCCACTCTTGTACCAGAGGTGACCATAGTACAATATGCTGATGGCTCCACTCTTGTACCAGAGGTGACCATAGTACAATGTGCTGATGGCTCCACTCTTGTACCAGAGGTGACCATAGTACAATGTGCTGATGGCTCCACTCTTGTACCAGAGGTGACCATAGTACAATGTGCTGATGGCTCCACTCTTGTACCAGAGGTGACCATAGTACAATGTGCTGATGGCTCCACTCTTGTACCAGAGGTGACCATAGTACAATATGCTGATGGCTCCACTCTTGTACCAGAGGTGACCATAGTACAATATGCTGATGGCTCCACTCTTGTACCAGAGGTGACCATAGTACAATGTGCTGATGGCTCCACTCTTGTACCAGAGGTGACCATAGTACAATGTGCTGATGGCTCCACTCTTGTACCAGAGGTGACCATAGTACAATATGCTGATGGCTCCACTCTTGTACCAGAGGTGACCATAGTACAATGTGCTGATGGCTCCACTCTTGTACCAGAGGTGACCATAGTACAATGTGCTGATGGCTCCACTCTTGTACCAGAGGTGACCATAGTACAATATGCTGATGGCTCCACTCTTGTACCAGAGGTGACCATAGTACAATGTGCTGATGGCTCCACTCTTGTACCAGAGGTGACCATAGTACAATGTGCTGATGGCTCCACTCTTGTACCAGAGGTGACCATAGTACAATATGCTGATGGCTCCACTCTTGTACTCTGATACTTGCTGACAGGACACTACTCATGCTCTACGCGCTCTCTCAGAAATCCTTCACCTCCATAGAATCTCGCAGGGACCAGTACAATTATTTATTTTTTTATTTGACACAATTTATTTATTTGTTTGACATTTGTTTACTGGGAAAGTACAACTGGGCCAGGCAGTTCCCATTTTCAACAGAGGCCCAAGGACAGAAGCTCCACAATCAGAATTGTTCAAAAATCAACTACAGATATTTTAAATCACAAAGTATTATGTTACATTACAAAACATAGCAGTGACAAAAATGTAATGTAATGAGGAAACACATAGAACATGTTTCATAGCAGAGTGCAATGAAAAGCAATAACATGAGTTGGAGAATATATGTGAGGAAAAGCTCATTAGTCATATTAATGTTACATAGATCGGCACGTGATAAATGAGCCCGGAGACGGTTTTGATAAGATAATTAAAGAAATATCGGAGATTACATGATTAGAGACAGTGAGAGGAAACTTAGTGATGTCTTAGTTTGAGAGATGACATTCAAATTATGGTTATAGACAGAAGAAGGATGTCGAGGAGGACACTATAAGAAGAGTGCAGGTAGGGGGTCTTCAGGTAGCTTAGGGGAGCAGGGAGGAAAGAGGTAGAGGAAAGGTGTGCAGAAATGAAGTAGATAAGGTAAGGTTGTGGGAGAAGCAAAAGAAAGGAGTGTAGTAGCAGGTTGGAAAGGGTTGTGAGGTGTGACTTAGGTTGAAGGGAGACAGTGAAATATAGTGAGTAAGTTCACCCAGGATTGGCACAGCAGCAGGTCCAACATTTTGTAAAGTATTCTTTTAGGGAGCAGTTAAAGGTGGGTAAGTTAGAAATAGTTCTGCTGCTTAGAAGAAAGGATTTCCATGCTTTGTTACTGAGTAGGCGTATAGGCTTTCTCCAGGGGATTTATTTGGTTTATTTATGGTGAAAGGTTATCTGTCTTCTTAAGTCAAGTCAAGTGAAAGAAAACTTTATTGTCATTCAGAACTACACGGCAGTGTAGCTGAACGAAATTCCAATGCTTCATTCTCAGTGCAGAAAACAGTTGTACATATAGATATAGAAAAATTAATAAAATATCACAGTAGAAATTTAATAAGTAGCAATTTGTAAGTAAAGTAGGACAGCAGTGACCCACACCCATCCCAGAACAAGAGCCAAGGAACAATATGAAGGTAATATTGTCAAAGTAAAATTGAAACAATAGCAGCATATCTATGAATAGACTGAATTGTTGCACATTTTGTATAATGCACTTTACAGTCCTTCAGTGTGTAGGTGAGCTACCCTAGTATTGCACTTAGTTATTGCACATACATAAAATAAGCCATTTGATAGGCTAGTTATGTAACAGATGTCATGGTTCATTTTTCCCAAGAGTTCAACAGTCTAATGGAGAGCGGAAAGAAACTGTTTTTTAGTCTGGTGGTCTTACAATGCAGGCTTCTGTATCTCCTGCCAGAGGATAGGCGAGTGTACAGACCATTGACAGGATGTGTTGGATTGCTGGAAATCTGTTTGGCCCTGTCTATGCACTGGCATTTGTGTAGATCTTCCAGAGGAGTAAGGGAGGTGCCAAAGATTCTTTCTGCTGACCTTACAACTCTCTTGAAAGCCTTCCAATCTTGATTATTACAGTTCCCATACCAAACTGCAATGCTGTTCGTCAGGACACTTTCAATGGTGCCCCTATAAGAGGTCTGAAGTATGGAGCTTGGTAATTTTGCCTTCCTAAGTTTCCTTAAAAAGTGTAAGCGTTCCTGAGCTTTTTTGACTGTGCTGGACATATGGACTGACCATGAAAAGTTCTCCATGAGAAGAACACCCAAAAACGTTGTACTCTTGACCCTTTCCACTGTCATCCCTTTCATCAATAGTGGTTTGTGTAGTACTTGAGATCTTCTGAAATCAATAATCAACTCTTTGGTCTTGCTGACATTCAGTGCTAGATTGTTGCTGTCACACCAGACCAGTAGTTGATCAATCTCATCCCTGTAGGCCTCCTCCTCTCCATCTTTGACCAGGCCTATAACAGTGGTGTCATCCGCAAATTATATTTATTTTTATTTTATTTATTTTACATTTGTTGACCGGGCTAGTCTAGCTGGATAAATGTCCATTTTCAGTAGAGGCCCCGGGAGAAAAGCTCCACAGTAAGACATAATTTTAGATAGCTGTACAGAGGGTGTATTTAAAGACAGAATGTAGTACATAACATTTTCATAAAAGTCAAAAACTAACACTTGCATCAACAGGAAAAAGTGCAATAGATTTTTTTTGATCCTATTATTATTATTATTATTATATGATCCTATTCATCTCATGTGTGGCCATGCAGTCATGTGTCAGCAGAATGAAAAGGACAGGGCTTAAGACACACCCCTGTGGTACTCCTGTGTTCAGGAAGATACTTTCGGAGCTGTTGTCTCCCACATGAACCTTTTGAGGCCTTTCAGTAAGGAAGCTCAGAATCCAATTGCATAAATGAGAGTCTATGTCCAGTTGAAGTAGCTTCGATATCAGGTTCTGAGGGATGACAGTGTAGAAAGCAGAACTGAAATCGATGAATAGCAGTCTTGCATAGCAGTTGTTGCCTTCTAAGTGGGTCAGTGTTTCATGGAGAGCTAGTGAGATGGCATCCCCTGTACTGCTGTTTGTCCTGTATGCAAATTGCAGTGCAGCCAGTGACACAGGTGAGATTGAGGCTATATGATCTTTGACTAGCCTCTCCAGGCACCTCATTACCATCCATTACACTATTACATTATTTCTTCTGATCAGAGAATTCATTTAGGAAGATGTAAGAGATGGACAGGCTAATAATCTGTGTATGATTGTATGTATTGTTATAAGCTGACTGTAGAAAAATTCCTCCTTAATGCAAAAAAAAAAAAAACCTAAACCTCTATTGCTCATTTCCAACTCTTTCTCCTCCCAAAAACCTACTCTTAATATACTGTCGTCCAACAAGATCAATACAGAACTCATGTCCCAAGCAAAACTATTAGGTGTGACAACCACCTGAAATTCAATCTCTGCCATCAACAAGCCATATAGAAGACACACCAAAAGCTAGGTTATCTCTACAGAGTAAAACAACACCTTGCTGACTGCTAGACAGAAACATAGACACTTCTTTTCTACCTCCACCGTATTATATGCCTCTTCCATCCTAACCAATCTCAACTCCTCTCTATCAGCCAAACTATAACAATGTTGCAATAAAGTAGCTATATTCAAAACCAACCAGCAATGTAGATCACATCACTCTCACTTAAAAACAACTAAACTAACTTCAAGTAAATAATTATCTCTTATGCTCAACTATAACCTTCAAACTACTGCACAATCCTGAAAAATTCCCATCTCCTCATTCCATCATTCAACCTTACATTACTAAGAGGCCTCTCAACTCCAATAACAAATCATTACTTTCCATAGCTAAACCTGAAAACAATGCAGGATACCCCCTGACCCACAATGCACTGCTAATAGCTGCAGTACCATCCCACTTCACTTTAGGACAGTATACAACTTGAAAGACTCTGATGTTCCTAAAGTGACACTTGAAAGTTAAATGTCTCTGCACCTGCACAACTCCTAGTTAAACTGCTACTAATATAGTTTTTAGAGTTTGTGCCATATCTCTGCTGCACAGAACATAATATACTATTGTCACAACTATACCCTCCTCTGTCATCTCATTGCCTTTATCTTCCTTGTGGCTTCTCCTCTCCTTCCTTCCTTTGGGCATCTCTGACTCTTATCTTATATTCCCAAGTCTTAGATTTTGAACAAGTCTTTATAGAAATAAAATTATTATGTAAAACCTGACAATCTTTCCATATGCATGTAAGGGGTAACACTAAAAAAACAAATGTTCTAGCCATCGGAGACTCAATAGCGAGACACATGGATAGCCAACTCACCAGATTGGACAAGAAGAAAGTCACAGTTAGCTGTCTGTCCAGTGCAAGGATTTGTCAGATCATGCATGGGCTCAGGTCTCTCCGCTACAAGTACCATTATGACTCTGTCATGGGTCATGTTGGAGTGAATGACTTAAGATGCACCTCAGTGGGCTATACGAAGAGAGACATGAGTAAGTGCTCTAAGTATGTGTCCCAGGCCAATATGTCCCAAGCCTTGAGCAGCATATTACCCTCACCTAGAATGATGCCACAGTATAAACAAAAAATGATTGATTTCAATAATTGGCTTAGTTTTTGGTGTCACACAAAGGGGATCCAGTTCCTGTCAGCCTGGGAAGCCATGGCTGACAAACTTCACTGCTTTACCAGAGACACTTTGCACCTGGCACCTCTAAGCTTTCAGATGCTGGCAAGGACTCTTGCTTTACCCATAATACCTTTTTTTAGGCAAGATTTTAAAAACAAACTTACCAACATGAAATGTGTCAGTCATAACAAAATAAGGGTTATGCTGCTAAATGCTAGACTCTTAAACCTAAAGCTACACACACTGGAAACACTTCTATCACTGGAAGATGAAGATGTTTGTTCAGTCACAGAAACCTGGTTCAAGGCCTCAGAGAGTACCCTGGCCTTACAAGGCTACAATGCCTTCCACACCTTCAAACCTCAAAATGAACATGTGAGAACCAAAGGAGGAGGTGTTAATATCTATAGTAGAGATAAATTCACCTCCTGTCTAGTTAGACTGGACAACTCCATGAAGTTACTTCAAGTTCTGGTTATGGTGGATAAGACCCCCATTCAAGTCATAGCCAGTTATAGATACCCCTTCACAGGTCATGCTGCACACAAAGCCTACTTGACCAAACTGGAGACAATCTAAATATTACTGAACTCTCTGGTCATAGAGAATATGAATTATCCCACCATCAAAGGGGAAACTTACGCTAGCCCTAACTCACTAGTGCAAAAGTTCCTTGACTTTAACTCAAACACCCTGGAACAAATTGTTCATACCCTGACAAGAGGAACACATATATTAGATCTAGTCTTTAATAACATGTCAAACAGATGCGCTATCACAACTGTTGGACCCTCATTACTTAAAACTGACCACAAATCAGTCACCGTCGAGCTGACGCTAACACCGGAACTCACAAAGGGTGAAATCAGTCTAAATTCTTCACTAGGGCAAACTACACCCTCCTAGGTGAAGGTATAAATGCATTGCAAGCCCTATCCTCAGCTGGAAGTGGCAACTACACCAAAGCATACACTAAAGTCCTGTACAATCGCTTGCATAAATGTATAGCCCCGGCTGTGCCAGAAATAATCAAAGCCAGAGCCCCAAGTAAAAATAAGCCACCATGGTGGACATCCAACATCAACAAACTTTGCAATAAACATAAAACTTTACTGTCCATGAAAACAAAGGCGAGATCCCAACAATGGAAAAGCACCCTCCTCAGCCTCAACAGGCAAATAAGACAACTTATCAAATCCTCTAAGTGCTTCTTTGAGAAAATGTAGCACAGCCAAAGATAACCATAAGGACTTTTACAGCTATATACATAGCCTAAAATGTAGGACCCAAGCATGTGCAGAACTAGTGACCAATGGTATGCCACACACACTGACCCCACAGAGATAGCAAACCTAGTAGAAAATAGGTTTGCTGAAAATTTCAGTCCCCTATACCCTCCAAACCTATCACAAACCTTGTCCCAAACTTGCCCCCTATCCTACATATCTAAAGAACAGGTCATCAAAGCCTTATCCAAGGCAAAAAAAAAACAGCCTCTATGGGACCAGATGACATCCTAGGCTGTCTTATAAACAGGCTAAAACATGAACTAGCATCACCTTTAAGTACCCTTTTCAATCATAGTCTAGCCACAGGCTTTGTTCCTGAGGAATGGAGAACAGTAAATTCCCCTCCACAAAGGTGGTCTAGCAACAGACCTGGGAAATTACAGACCCATGAGCCTGACTACCCTCATCCGTAATGCCATGGAACGTATCATTATGGACCTCATAAGTAATGACATAGGTGACCTCCAAATCCTGAATCCTACACAATTCGGCTTCATCAAGGGCACATCCTGCCTATTAAATCTGGTGGATTGGTGGAATTTTGAAAATGTGACCAAAACCATTGATGATGGCAAATCTGTGCACACAGCATACCTCAACTTGCTTTTAACACAATCCCACACTCACGCATTGCCAATAAACTTAGCAAACTGAATGGAAACCCCTTTATTGTAAGATGGGCTGCCAACTGGCTCACAAACCGGACACACACTATCAAAGTGGGTGACTCCACATCAACCAGCAGACCTGTTCCCACCGGGGTACCACAGGGGTCAGTACTGGGTCCCCTACTGTTTGGTATATACTTCACAGAAGTTCAATCAAAACTAAGGGGTTGTGGCTGACCAAGTCTACAGACAACTGCAAACTGGGTGCAATTACTGAATCCTCAAATGATGTCAATATACTCCAGGAGGGTCTTACACAGACCAACGGCTAGTGTTTTAGTCACTGTCTCAAACAGAATGTAAAGAAATGCATTATCATTCCCTTCAGCACAAACAATGTCCCTTCACACTATCAAATCAAAAACAATACCCTAAGTACCCAAGAAGCAGTAAGGGACTTATGCCATAAGTTGATTGTGACCATAACTTTGACCACCATGCATCTAGGCTTTCTACATAACACACTTAATTTATAACCCCCTCTATACTCACCACTAATCCAGCCCATAATTGAGCATAATGCCCCATTCAGCATGTACCATACAAAGAACCTGCAGCAATTGGAGAGACCTGAGAGGTTTCTACCAAAGAAGATCAAGGGACTCCAGCACATGACGTATACAGACTGACTAAAGTTCCTGTCACTTTACTCTGTATCATATAGACTTCTTAGGGGAGACTTATGTCTGGCTTACAGAGCAGTCTCCAACCCAAACCTACTGAACTTGCTGCATATCCATAAATCAAACAGGACTAGGGCCACCCATTCCAGGGACCTAAATATGGCCTGAGTCTTAAATAGGACATGCTGTAGGGACATATTTATCTCCCAGTGACTGCCGCATCTTTGGAATAGGCTACCTATTCAAGTAAAACAGAGCACATCTATGCCACTGTTCAAGAGGAACCTGGACGAATGGATGGGGCACCATAAATTCTTACCAGGAATAGCACCCACAACCCTCCTGGACATGGGCAGACATTACTAAATGCAATCTTGGGTATTAACTAACATTTCTATAGTATTACATTGGATGAAACAGCTAGGCTTGAAATGACCTCTGGGTCAATAGCCTAGTAATCTGCTATGAACCTGTGATACTGTTGATATTATATTGCACTGCATATTGTATTTAAAAAAAACTTATTCATGTATATTAGGATGGTGCAGTGGTGCAACGGTAGTGTTGTTGCCTCACAGCAAGAGGTTTTCCAGTTTGATTCTTGGCTGGGGTGCCTTCTGTGTGGAGTCTGCATGTCCTCCCTGCATTCATGTGGGTTTCCTCCCATGTCACAACAAAGACATGCATCTAGAGTGTTTCTCCCTGGGCCTCTTCTGAAAATTGGATTTGTTCCAATTTGGAATCTCCCAGTAAATAAATGTTAAATGAATAAAATAACTAATATAACAGTTATTTTTAATAAAAAAGCATTTGTGAATGATATAACTGATGTTAAAGATGTCTGAATAACGTAACTGTTGTTCGTAAATGAAACTGTGATGAAACAATATAAGTGATTGCCATGATGCCTGCATAATTGAGGTTTTCTCCCTAGACTTCCATTGAAAAAGGACACTATTCAGTTGCACTTTCCCCAAAAACAAATGTCAATAAATAAATAAAAATAAATAAATAAACAGAAGCCTCACTTACTGTAAGCAAAGGAAGAAGGTGATTCTTTTCACCTCAGTTTTTCTACTTTGTGATTCTGAACAGCTCACTTAACCAGATAGTGCTCCCAGTTTACACTTGAAAAGAGGACTTACCTGGTTAACAAATTGATAAAATAAAGAAAAATTCCTAAACAAACTTGAATTCCTGTTTAATGGACAGGAATTCTTTACCCAGAATAATCGAATCGTCATCAGTCCAGATGTTGAAGTTACCCCAAATTAACAACTTGTGAGGCAACAGCTTTTTTTTCACAAGGAAATCCAAACACCTAAGTTGAAAACACCTTAAGCTACATCTCTCTGACACATGGCTATGCTCATGTTTCAATTCTGGCTGACTATACCCCATCTTAATACCAGTCTGTTACTTCTTCTGTCTAGCTCTGCTGTTTCCTTTCTGTGCACATACTCTGTTTCCTTTCCATATATCCCCTTTACTTGTTTCTCTAGCTAACTCTACTCTGTGCTACCCTCCTCCATAAATCTCTTTCCAGATTGTACCTTACCCAGAAATCTAATATAATTCTCTGTTGTACATAGTAAATACATATTAGTGTTTTAAAATTTGCTTACTCTAATTTACTTTGGGATTCTTATGTCTATGATGTTATTTCAAATATGTCTAAAATTTAATTGACTGTGGAGTTTTTGTTCCTGGGCCTATGCTAAAAAGGGGCAAGTCCTTGGCCAGTCTGACCACGCCAGTAAACAAGTGCAATAAATAAATAATAAATAAATGTCCTTGCTTTATCTGGTCGATGGTAAACAAGGAGGTAAAAACAGTTTTCTCTCTTAGCAATAACAAATTCTGAGGAGTTGAAGACCCAAACTGAAACTTCCTTTAATATCAGGACACATCAAAAGAAAACAGCCACCCCACCTTATCACCTGTCTAAAATGCTGTCATAATAACTCAGTAACTAGACCATAGCTCACATCAAGCCAGATTTTGGTGATAAAGGCAAGGTTAATATTGCGGAGCAGGCCAGAAATATTAGAATTGTTCCTGATAAGACTTTCCATTAAAATAAAACATCTTGAATCGGGGTGTAGGAGAAGAGGTCACCAATATCTGTCCCTGAATGTAACTGGAGTCGTTAGGAGAAAAGGTCACCAATGCCTGACCCTAATTATAATTGGGATGGATGGACATATATTGTAGGACCCAAGGCTGGGTCTTACAGATATATTTCTCCACTTGATGGACACTAATCAAAGCAGGTACCTTAGTTTCATAGATCAGTACTAGGCTAACTGCCCTTGCGAGCCATTTTAAGCTTAGCCAATTATCCCTTGGGAGACGTGAACCCTGCACCTTGAGTTTGTAAGGCAAACACCTTAACCATTAGGCCACCCTCCCAACCCT
The DNA here is from genome assembly GCF_019279795.1 of Protopterus annectens. NCBI lineage: Eukaryota > Metazoa > Chordata > Ceratodontiformes > Protopteridae > Protopterus > Protopterus annectens. The sequence goes on along the minus strand of NC_056740.1, from coordinate 466,586,316 downwards.
GCATGGCACACTGGCATTAAAGATTTAATGTTGATGGTGACGAATTTCTACCATATGCCTCTTGCCTATGCCAACCCTCCTGCTGATAGAAACAGTACCAACAGGTGGTCAAGGCAAAATAAAAGGTCCAAGACAAAAAAAAAAGCAGTCTGCTATATAAAATAGCTCATAATCTTCAGAACCAGATAAGCAAAGAGAATAAATAGATCAACTTAGGGCACAAAAAACTGAACTCAAAACTAAATACAATAAATATTAAACAATAAAATAAAAATGTATTCATTAAACCAAATTAATACTATGTGTGAAAACTTGACTGAGTTAAGAAAATGTCATTAATACAAAAAGAATCAGTAATTATTTGGATTGGAGTGAGATATTTGATAATAAAGCAGGACTCTGCTCAAGAAGATAAAGGCAAACGTTATCAGCAATGCGCTGCATTTGAAGTGGAAAATCAATGTAATATGACAAGAAAAAATAAACCTCTAGTATGTGAAAAGTAAAGAACTATAACAATAATGAAAGAAAAAAGTAGCTAGCTTCCAGAACAGGAAAAAAAAACGACCAATGCTGATTCAGAAGATCAGGTCCAGATGTCGAATATTGGTACTGGCAATGATAACAGCAATAAAATAAAAAAATGAATAGAATTTGGTGGAATAAAAGTGATCTAAATGGAAAAAGCTGATTCAATGCATAAACAGTGAAGCAAAATTAAAGTTCAGGCCCCAATTTTGTGTTATGGCTATAATTTAAATGACACAGAAGTTATAGTCACAGAAAACTGGTCTGAATTAGAGTGTTGTTGTTTCAGTCAAATAATCTGTACTACAGGAAATTAAAATTATTCAGGTAGTAGAAAATCAAGTGAGCCAGTCATTATAACCAGTTATGGAGGTGAAAATTAAGCATTGCTGGCAAGAGAACTAAGTCAGACTGATTAATATGTCACTCTGACAGCTCATCACCTAAGGGGATTTCTCATATGTTCATAGGCCGGTACTAGGTTATCAGCCCTATGGCCTATACAAGCCTAACCATAACAATTCCAGGGCTATTTCTTCCCACACTATTTACTTCCCTGAACCCCTGTCTAGCAGATCGACTGACGGGATCCCTGGGGTGAATTTCCTTTCTCCCATCCAATGGTCAAGGTTCCTTTGAAGAGGTCCAAGAAGGCACTCTGCTTGACATGTATGGGCAGTCTATTCCAGAGTCTGGAGAGTCACTGGGTCAGGAACCTATCCCTCCAGCATGTTTTGTTTATTGTGATGACACGGTTTACATCCCTGGAGTGTGTGACTCTGAGGGATTGGGAATTCTTTAAGTGTAGCATGTCCAACAGCTCTGGGTTTTACATGGCCTTGTATGTTAAGCAGAGATCGCCTCAAAATGCAAGGCTAAACTATGACAAAACAAATACATCCAAACCAGGTAGGTGGATCCAAAGGAGGTAAGAATGATATAAGGTCTGCCAAAAAATCATGATTCACATTTAAGAGATCACTACAACAACTGCCGCAGCCCGTGGTTAAACATTAGATGCATAAAGGACAGGGCAACATCAAGCACTATACTATAATAGCACCTTGTCAGTTCCTTGCCAGGACTTTATCTCCAGCTGCATGTAACAAGGCAGCAGCAGTTGGTCTAACACTGGGCAAACTAAGCCAACAATTTATCAGTAATATAATTCCAGTAAGAATCTATTTCCCATATGTTGATTAAATATATCATCTGAAAATACCAAGTCTCATTCCACTGATTTATTTCAGTGTCTCAGAAGTGTGACCCTCACACTTACACAAGTCTCTTACAAGAACTCACAATCACAGGATGCCCAAGACAAGCCTAATCACAAAGCTATTCTTCATGTCACAGATGGACAGCAGTGAAATAAAGTGATTCATAGACATTTATGAAACCTGGTTCAATTTGATTACATGCTGTGCAAACAGGAATAAAGTTACATCACTACAGAGTGACTTTGCCAGCTAACTCACACACATTTTTGAAGCTATTTTGTTGATTTTGGCAGCAGAGTTTGGATAAATAACAAAACTTTTAGAACTTGCAAGCAGCTCTCACTAGATAGACTGAATTCTGGGTTCTTTTTCTGCTTTTCTAATGATATAGACCCCTGCATAGGAATTCAGTATATATATATATATATATATATATATATATATATATATATATATATATATATAGACAAAATGAATGTGTATCTGAATGCATAGCCCTCAACCTTCCATAATTTCACAGCATATCCAGAGTTTTGTTTCTTATTTTTGATCTGCTCCTAGCAAAATTTGGTTTTCTGGCAAATCGTTGAGTTGCCATCATTCAATAATAATGGACATTTACTTTCAGACTTCATATTCTTCAGAAAAAGTGTGCTAATGCAAAGCATGTTATTTTAGCAAATTTTTAAGTTTAACAGAGCAATTTTTAAAATGTGTCCCTATTTTTAGGCCTTTGCTACTTCTCTCCCATATTTTTAGCTTTATCCTTGATTCTAGTGCTAAGAGGTTGACAGGTATGCTTATGTGTGTTATGTGTTCATACATTACACTGGCATAATGGCAGCCCATAGTTTACATCTGATACTTGTTACAGTGATGGTATGCTCTGTGTATGGTGATTGTGTGTCTGTTACTTGTTATGGTGATGGTATGCTCTGTGTATGGTGATTGTGAGTCTGTTACTTATTATGGTGATGGTATGCTTTGTGTATGGTGATGGCATATCTGTTACTTGTTATGGTGATGGTATGCTCTGTGTATGGTGATTGAGTGTCTGTTACTTGTTATGGTGGTGGTATGCTCTATGGTGATTGCATGTCTCTTACTTGTTACGGTGATGGTATACTCTTTTTATGGTGTTTGCGTGTCTGTTACTTGTTACATTGATGGTATGCTCTGCATATGGTGATTGCGTGTCTGTTACTTGTTAATATAATGCTATGCTCTGTGTATGGTGATTGTGAGTCTGTTACTTGTTATGGTGATGGTATGCTTTGTGTATGGTGATGGCATATCTGTTACTTGTTACAGTGATGTTATTTTCTGTGTATGATGACTGGGTGTCTGTTACTTGTTACAGTGATGGTATGCTCTGCATATGGTGACTGCATGTCTATTACTTGTTATGGTGATGGTATGCTCTGTGTATGGCGATTGCATGTCTGTTACTTGTTAATATAATGGTATGCTCTGTGTATGTTGATTGTGTGTCTGTTACTTGTTACGGTGATGTTATGCTCTGTGTATGGTGACTGCATGTCTGTTACTTGTTACAGTGATGGTATGCTCTGTGTATGGTGACTGCATGTCTGTTACTTGTTACGGTGATCGTATGCTCCATGTATGGTGATTGCATGTCTGTTACTTGTTAAGGTGATGTTGTGCTCTTTGTATGGTGATGGCATGTCTGTTACTTGTTACGGTGATGGTATGCTATGTGTATGGTGATGGCATGTCTGTTACTTGTTATGGTGGTGGTATGTTCTGTGTATGGTGATTCCATGTCTGTTACTTGTTACTGTGATGGTATGCTCTGTGTATGGGATTGCATGCCTGTTACTTGTTACGGTGATGGTATGCTCTTTTTATGGTGATTGTAGATTTGTTACTTGTTACGGTGATGGTATGCTCTGTGTATTGTGATGGCATGTCTGTTACTTGTTATGGTGGTGGTATGTCCTGTGTATGGTGATTCCGTGCCTGCTACGTGTTACTGTGATGGTATGCTCTGTGTATGGGATTGCATGCTTGTTACTTGTTATGGTGATGGTATGTTCTATTTATGGTGATTGCATGTCTGTTACTTGTTAAGGTGATGTTGTGCTCTGTGTATGGTGACTGAGTGTCTGTTACTTGTTATGGTGGTGGTATGTTCTGTGTATGGTGATTCCATGTCTGTTACTTGTTACTGTGATGGTATGCTGTGTGTATGGGATTGCATGCCTGTTACTTGTTACGGTGATGGTATGCTCTGTTTATGGTGATTGTGTGTTTGTTACTTGTTACGATGATGGTATGCTCTGTGTATTGTGATGGCATGTCTGTTACTTGTTATGGTGGTGGTATGTTCTGTGTATGGTGATTCTGTGTCTGCTATTTGTTACTGTGATGGTATGCTTTGTGTATGGTGATTGTGTGTCTGTTACTTGTTACAGTGATGGTATGCTCTGTGCATGTTCTTTGCATGTCTGTTACTCGTTACTGTGATGGTATGCTCTGTGTATAGTGACTGCATGTCTTTTACTTGTTATGGTGATGTTATGCTTTGTGTATGGTGTTTGCATGTCTGTTACTGGTTATGGTGATAGTATGGTCAGTGTATGGTGATGGTCTATGATACTGGCTGCAGTTCTGCTACCCCTATACATGTAGGTTCTTCCGAGCATAGTAATGTCTAAATGTGTTACTTGACTTTTCCCATGTCTATCCCACTGTCGTCACAAGCGATGATTGCTTTCACTAACGAAAGCACATTGCGAGATGTCAGGGACGGTAAAAAAATTTATAATATGTAATGAATGATGAATTAATGCCATACAGCAGATAGTCTATAAAATGACAAAAAGCAATGCTAAGTATTGCTCAGCTCTGCTTACCAGGTGTAAGCATTGTGTAAATATGACTGCTAAGCAATGAGTAGCCCAGCTAAATAGATTTGCTCATTGGTAAGCAGTGCTGAACCTGCCCCTTTAAGCAATTCCAACCATAGCTAAGCAGGTTTGCCCATAGCTTAGCTTAGCTCAGCATATTCAAAACTGTCCAATCACGGCAAAGGGTGGGAAATCGGCCATATTTAAACCCAACAGGTGGGAATACGACTCATAACTGGTTGTAGCTTTCCACTGTAGGCATAATGGCTGGAGTCAGAGAGGGATTGAGCTTCTGTGCACAGCTCTGGGGCATACAGGAGTCCAAGGTCTTGGTAGGACTCCTCGTAAAAACACATGATGAAAGACTGTTGCAGGGGCAGTACCATGGCTCCAAATATAAAGCAGTAGCCTGGGACTGTCTCGCCCGTGATCTCACCAGTGCCACTGGTATCCCTCGGACTGATGAGCAGGTCAGGCACCCCTATGCCAACTTGAAATGGAGGAAGAGGGAGCTCTTGGACCAGTGGGTCCTAGAATCAAGGCAGAGGGGTGATGTCCCAGCAGTGTGTAAGTACTCGTACCAGTAACTGTTTAATAATGTCCAGCCTGTGTATATAATGGATAGGTATGGCTACATATTTCTCTATTTCCCTTACAGCTGCAGCTAAGTGGGCTATGAATCAGGAAGCCCATGCGATTAGGCTGCAAAGGCTGCATTGCAAGGCTGGTGAGTAACAATCCTGCTTGTAGTAGTCATACCAAATAAATATAAAAGTAGTAGAAAGTCACCTCCCAGTATAAAAACTGTTTTGTGTATGGGTTGTACTGAATAAACTAGACAATATGAAAATAATAGTCCTATATAGGTCGTATTTAAATAAAAGTGTAACTGCCTAGCAATAAAGCTCTAAATCCCGGACTGGTTGTGTTTACTCTGGTATTGTATGGCATTTTTAGTGTTGCATTCTCTGAATAGTAATGTTGTATTAACCACTGTTACCCACACTGTGCTACATAATAAAAATGTCTAGAAATGTCTATATAAGACTGTTGTAATTACAAGGTCAGATTGTACAAATGAGAGAGACTTAGACAGAAAACACTAAAGAGATAGACAGCAATATCCAAACAGCACACTCTGCTGAAACTTAAATGGTTATATCTTTATCAGACACAGCCATGGTTTGAATCCTGGGAGTGGTGGTAAGCTGTATGCATAATCATACCTCTCAACTGTACACATTTTTTCAGAATGTCCAGATAATTGGCTCATATTTTCTGCTTGTTACCCTGTCCCCCTGGAAAATCAAGTGGGATGATCTCAGAATTGTAGTCAGCAAATAATGACATACATCTGATTTTTAGACCTCAAAACCTTCAAAAATGTATATGAAAACAAACCTGTCACTCTAGCAATTCTCCAGGTTAATGACAGAAATATTCAAAATATGTCCCTATTTGTACCACCATGTTGTCAAGCTTTGACCAGAGTATGTGCATTAAGAGATTGAGAAGTATGTGCATCATATTAACTCATAACCTGGGAATATGTGTGGAAACAGTCAGGTAGTGTTAACAAACATTCCCTCCACAGCTCTTTCAGATAAGAAAACTGTGCCTGCCAATAAAGATTGAAATCCTGGACTGCTAGTGTTTACTCTGGTATTGTATGGCTGACATGTAGCATTCAGTAACATCCGATATCAGAATAGCACTGTTGTGTCAACCACTGTTCCTCACACTGTGCTACATAAAAATATGTCTAGGAATGTCTGTATGAGGCTGTTGTAATTACAAGGTCAGATTGTACAACCACGAGAGACTTAGACAGAAAACACTGAAGAGATAGCAATATTTAAGCAGCACACTCTGCTGACACTTAAATTGTGGTATTTTTATCAGACACAGTGATAGTAAGCTGTATGCATAATCATACCTCTCAACTGTACACATTCTTTCAGAATGTCCAGATAATTGGCTCATATTTTCTGCCTGTTCCTCTGTCCCCGTGGCAAATCAGTGGGATGATTTCAGATTTGTAGTCAGCAAATAATGATGCACATTTGATTTTCAGACCTCAAAATCTTCAGAAAATGTATATGATAAACAAATCCTGTCACTCTATCAGCTCTCCAAGTTTATGAGAGCAGTATTCAAAATATGGCCCTAGTTGTAGCCTCATGCTGTCAAGCTTTGACCAGAGTGTGAGCATTAAGAGATTGAGAGGTATGTGCATAATATTAACTCAGAATCTGGAAATATGTGTAGAAACAGTCAGGTAGTGTTAACAAACATTCCCTCCACAGGTATACCAGGTAAGAGATGTAGAATTTAGCTATAAGATAGTTGAAGTAGACAATGTTTACAAATGCACCACTGTCAAACCAAGAACATAGGGTATTGTAATAATACATGTACCTTAATGATTAGAGCAATGATCATTAAAGTTGTGAGAACTACAAGGATATAATAGTTGTTAATTGACATCCCCCCCCCACCACCATATCTGCAACAATAATCTAAATACAGAAATCAGTGGATATGTTTACCCAAACCTACTGTTGGAACATATGTCCTATTGTTCAAGAAATATTAAAATGTGTTTCTACTAATGTTCCATGTTGAAATACTATCATTGGTAGCCTGTTGGTAGCCTGTTGCTATCAATGTAACCTGCATGCCGTTGCAATGGCCACTGTGGTTCCATATATGCATATGTTCTCTTTGCTTTGCAACTGTTCCAAATCTAGTGTTTTGGGTTATGGGAATATATATGCATGCTGTTATAACTAATCCTGGATTGTGTTGACTATTACTAACCCATATATGTTTTAAAACTGTAACACCATAGCATGTTTGGAAAGGCTGGTCCCAGCGGACCCACCTCTCTCACCTCATTTGGCCATGGTACCAGGCTCCAGCACATCTGAAACCCACCCCAGGACCTCCTCATCCTCTGGTCCTGCACTACCTTTGGGTGGAACCACCTCAAGGAATGGGGCTCACCCCCCCCAGGCACGGGCATGGACAGGAAATTGTCACCCATCGTTAAGTCTGGGAAGTGGTGTTTAGCGAGCTCCAAAGGGAGTTTAGAGATCTGCTACACCAGCTTGAGGGCCACGTGGCACATTCAGAGGGTCAGCCTGCCCCTCCTACCGAGCCCCCAGCACAGCCACCTTCGGGGCCATGAAGAAGCAGTGGTGATTGCCCATGGGTGGGGACCTCAGTCCCACTGTTTCCATTTGGGGGCTCATGGGCTTCTGATTTCCAAACACCCCTTCCCATCCAAGGTGTTTACCCCCCACATGTGTCATATACAGCCCCTGTATGCTGTCTTGTCTGTCTTTTCTCTCTTCCTACCCAGCCTACCTTCCGAAATATACCTACTATCATTCCCTACATCCCACTCTCACATTTAAAAAAAAGGGCAATCTGTTCCCCCCAAAAACATTTCGCCCCATACATAGCTGTCCATTTCACACATGTCCACTGGACACATATAATCTGGTCTAATTGGCTTCACAACATATTATTTTTGTCCTCACCCCTCTCTCAGGAGTTTAAGTGTCCAAATCTACCTCCAAATTCAGTATATATGAACAGCTATTGTTGTAGAAGAAATGGACAGCTATAGACCTTCCCTACACCCATCCTGCACATCCCTAGTTACTTTCCCTACTGTCCTTCCCTCTGCATGCTCCCTTTTTCAACACTTTCCTATCATCCTTTTTTTCTTTTATTTTAAAGAAATTAGCATGGGCGTACACATGGAATAAGGACTTTTAAGCAGTAGTAAGTGGGTTTAAGCCTGTTTGCATGGTGGCAAGGAATGGCTACACTGATTAAGCACTTTTATGGCTAACTGTCTGTAAGTATATTTAACCGGAAATTAGCATTGCTTACCACTGCATAAACCCACGCAAACCTGCTTACAACTGCTTAAAACTGCCTTAATCACTCTGTATCCAACAGCCCCTTGTTCTGCCCAGCAACAAAATAATCAACCCTTGCAAGTCTCAAACCCAGAACCCTGCATACCATAACCACGGTTATTTGCCACTAAGCCATTTGAGCTGTACATAAATGTGATGTTTTCTCAAACATATGCAGCACAGTCACTCAACAGTAGGAAAATGTATTTATATATGTAGATGTATGTATGTATGCATATGTATATATATATATATATATATATATATATATATGTATATATATATATATATATATATATATATATATGTGTGTGTGTGTATATATATATATATATATATATATATATATATATATATATACAGGGTCTATATTAAATCAGCAAACTCTTAAAAAAGTGAATGCTGATCGATCCCATGTAAGAGAAAGCTTACATTCCCAAACACTTAGAACAGCGATTTATTTTTTCCCCAGAGAAAAAAATCTGTTTTCCAAAAAAGAAAAAAAAAACTTTAAAACATTACATACACTGGGGGCTTTGCCCCCCCACCCCCCCCAACGTGGGGGGCTGTGCCTTCCACACACCCTCCTACTTAAATATACCAACTTTGAAATTGCACTAAAGTGACGAAAACTGCAAAATAATGAAAGCAGCCTAGCGATTTCTTTCCCAGGGAAAGAATTTGCTTATATGCCATTTCAGTATTTTGCCATTTTGTGCTTTCAATTTCGACGCGTCTTTGTTCATATAATAGGGAACTTATATATATATATATATATATATATATATATATATATATATATATATATATATATATATAAATATATATATATATATACACACACACACATTTATATATATATATATATATATATATATAGAGAGAGAGAGAGAGATGTATATATGTAGACATACATGTATATCTATCTATCTATCTATATATATATATATATATATATATATATATATATATATATATATATACACACACATATATATATATATATATATATATATATATATATATATATATATATATATATATATATATATGTATATTGCATTCGCACATTGGATCCACACTCTGAGCTTCTCACTGCAAAACATCTGACCAAAGACACCGTTAATGGTGGTGAAGGGACCCAACATAGGTATCTTTTGTAACTATTGCCATTATCCCTTCCTCCACAGCTGAGCAGGTCTGCCTTGCAACACAATAACCAACACTTGCAAGTCTTGAACTCAGGACCCTGCACAACATAGCCACAACAAGTTAACAGTAAGCCATCTCAGCTGTAAGTTGTCAGGATGATATTTCTAACATATTTTGCAGAACAGTCAGTCTACCATAGGAAATGTACAATGTGGAAGCAGTAAACATTCCAGTGATACATACACACACACACACACCTTTATATATATATATATATATATATATATATATATATATATATATATATATATATATATATAATATTTATATATAAATAGATATATGTATATACACATATACATATATAAAGATATTACTACTTATAGATATTTATAAGATATATATATATATATATATATATATATATAGAGAGAGAGAGAGAGAGAGAGAGAGGGTGCACAGCATATCAAACAGCCATTATTCCTACAGTTTCCACCGTTTAAAATAGACAGTGTTTGATTCTTAACCACAAATGAGAATTATTGCATGGAACATATACCCACACACAATTCAAAGGATATGACACCACACACAAGTTTACATACATAGAAATGTTTATTTGTGTACTATTTCAGTTGTTTATGCCATTTCTTACAGTTGTTAGGTGTTTGAAATACATAATAACTGATTAATGCAACTCTCAAACAAAACATTTGATGCAGTCATCTGAAAAACATAACATACCTTGCTGTCCAGGCTAAAGCCTTCAAGTAGTAAAACAGTAAAAGAAAAACACTTGCCTTGAAGATAAGAACCAATCAGCACTTACTTACAGATGCAGGTTCATAGGGTAGTACTAAGCTAACTGCCCTTGCGAGCCATTTTAAGCCTAGCCAATTATCCCTTGTGAGACTCAAACCCTGCACCTTGTGTTTGTAAGACAAACACCTTAACCATTAGGCCACCTTAACCATTAGAACACCCTGTAGTTCAGCAGCCTCCATTTACACTCTGTACTTAACCCCTAGGGGGAAAGGTATTAGTTGTCACAATGAAAATGTATCTGTTACATGCCAATGCTTAACTTAAAAGGTCACTATCATACTGACAAACAGAACTATGTGTGAGACAGTAAGCTCTGGCCCACCACTGTTCCCATGGTGAAATGTATGAAAATGTATAGCCATATGCCTTAATATTTCTTACTACTAATATCCCTGACATGTTGTAACAGCCTAGGTTAAAAACATTTAATACCCCTCCCCCATAAAATGTCTTACAAGGGCATATTACAGTGTTTTCCATACACTGACCTCTGGACTGTACAAGGTCACACACATTTTGTCCAGCTGTAGCCATCGTATATATGGACTCTACCCTACAATTTGTGTAGGAGTCCATAACATCACTGGAATGATAGCATGAATGCCAGCAGTAAATAATGATAGACCATTACCTATCAACCTCTTAATGCATGACATCTGGACAAAGCCTGGTATATATGCGGAGGATCAAGGCTGGAACACAGGGCCATATTTGTAATATTGCTGTTATACACTGTGAAAGTTGCTGGTGTTATAGGATTGGTTGCAACATACCCTTACTCAGGAATATGAAGTCAGAAACACAAATGCATGTTGCCATGTACCAATAGCAATCAACAGAGAGAATGCCACTGATATGTCAGAGACAAGACCTGTGTGGTGAATTCAGACAAAACATAACAACCAATCCTCTGGCCATCAAATGGATAGGCCCACAGTTGAGAGCTATGTAGACAGACTGCATTCCATGCAAAACTAGCATGTACGCATAAACCCTGTAAAAACAGCAGTATTCAATGCATACAACAGCAATACTCATACTGTCTGTAGGTCTGGAACTTTATATAAACATGTAGTTGGCCTGTGTCTGCAAGTCCTGTTGTAAGAGGTATTGCTACTTGCTGTCTGTAACACTGCTGCCCACTTAAAGGAAGGATGTCTTCCATACAGGAAAGTTAATGGGACAACGCCTACATGCTGTAGTCATTTATAGTAGTGGGTTGCTTTGACATTGGCTATTGCAAGTACTACACAGCTGGCTGCATGCAATTAGCAAGTGGGGAACGCCAACTGGTGTAGAGGCCATCACCTGATCATGAGCATCACCTACAAAAGCCATGTTGCAACCTATTCCAAACCAGCTTGATCCCTGTAGTGGAGAGAGAGAGAGAGAGAGAGAGAGAGAGAGAGAAAACAATAACACTAAAAAAATAATACTACAAACAAAAAATAAAAAAACAAGGAAGATACTAAAGCACTACACAGAAGAGAGCACAATAACAAAACAGGTATGTGAAACGTATGCATGTAACTGAATGCAGAACTTGGTCTGTAATAATGGGATAGATTATGCTGAAATATTTATATGTGCCATCAAGACGTGCTGCTGTAATGATGTCCTGCTGAACAACTGCTGTGGACATAGCATCTGGCCCTGTGGGCAGTGGGCCATACCTGTCAGTTGGGCAGATCTGCATAGAATGATAAGATGTAAGCTATCAAAGTGCTTGTTCTGTTCCTCCAAACACGTATATTAGTCTGGCAAATATCTGAAGGTGGAAATAATGAAGTCATGATAGACACATGGGTTTCAGACCCTCACCACCTTCAGAACAGTCATGGTAATGTGAAATGTATCATGCACAAACTTCATAGGTTTGTAATAGGCTTATCTATGATCTGTCCCTATATATCACCCCCCTAATGTTAGGCTATGTCCACATGTGATGCTCTGTTTTGTAGCAAAGCAGAACAGTGCAGCAGTGGAGGAAGGAGGTTCAGAGTGTGGACCCAATGTCTGAATGCACTCCATATCTATATATATATATATATAGACATCTATGTCTACATATATATAGACACACACACACACACACACACACACACACACACACACACACACACACACACACACACACACACACACACACATATATAATATATATATATATATATATATATATATATATATATATATATATATATATATATATATATATATATATATATATATAGGCGTGTATGTCTACATATATTCAAACAGACACACACTTTATATATATATATATATATATATATATATATATATATATATATATATGTATAAGGGTTAACTTTAGTACGTCAACAGCCCACTACATCGAATTCCACTTCACTGACATGGAAGAACATCGACAAATGAAGAGCCAAAGTTTCCTGCACAGTAAGTTACCATTTGGCCACCCAGAACTGACAAACTGCCATTAAACTGACTACACAAATGTGGGGGGCTATTCCCCCCACACCCCCCTAACTTAATATTCCAACTCCGAGAACGCACTAACGTGGGGGTATGGGGCAAAGTTTACGTGGATGGCCAAACGGTAATTTACCATGCGGGAAACTTTGACTCTTCATTTGTCGATGTTCTGCCATGTCGGTGAAGTGGAATTTGATGTAGTGGCCTTTCGACATACTAAGGGTAACCCATATATATATATATATATATATATATATATATATATATATATATACACACACACACACACATTTTCCTTACTGTTGAATGACTGTGCTTCATGATATGTTTGAGAAAACATCACACTTATCTGCAGCTCAGATGGCTTTCTGGTAAATTGGTATGGCTATGGTGTGCAGGGTCCTGGGTTACACACTTGCAAAGGCTGATACTTTATTTGCTGGCCAGAACAAGGGCTGTTGGATTCAGAGTGATTAAGGTACCTGTAAGCAGTTGTAAGTGGGTGCAAAATGAACATTTATGTATGGTGTGAAATATGTGTTGGGAGCAGATTGCCCTTTTTTTTAAGATGAGAGTTGGATGTTGGGGGAGGGTAGTAGGTGTATGTGGGGAGGTAGGTTGGGTCGTAAGACAGACAAGACAGACAAGAAAGCATACAGAGGCAGTATATGACACATGTGGTGGGTAAACACCTTGGACGGAGAGGGGTGTTTGGAAATTGGAAGGCCATGAGCCCCCAAATGGAAACAGTGGGACTGAGGTCTCCACCCATGGGCAGTCACCACTGCACCTTCACAGCCCTGAAGGTGGCTGTGCTGGGGGCCGAGCAGGATGGGTAGGCTGAACATATAATTGTAACACAATGGCCTCAAAGTGGTGTAGCAGATCCCCCAATTCTCTGCGGAGCTCCGTATGAACCAGACCCTGGACCCGACTTCAGGTTACAGAATCCTATTTGTGCTCACTCCCAGGGGGGGTGGGCAAGCACCATCCCTTGAGGTGGTTCCACCTGAAGGTGGTGCAGGACTAGCAGATGAGGAGGTGCCGGGATGGGTCCCAGACATGCTGTGGCCTGGTGCCATGGCCAGATGAGATGGGAGAGGTGGTTCTGCTGGGACTAGCCTTCCCAAATATGCTATTGTGTTGCAGTTTTAGAACGTATGTAGGTAGTAACAGTCAACACATTCCAGGATTAGGTATAACAGCATGCATAGATATTCCCATTAACCCAAAACACCAGATTAGGAACAGTTGCATAGCAAACAGAACACATGCATATATGGAACCACATTGGCCATTACAATGGCTGCAGGTTACATTGTTAGCAACAGGTCACCAATGATATTGTTTCAACATGGAACATGAAAAGAAACACATTTCAATATTTGTTGCACAATAGGCTATATGTCCCAACAGTAGGTTTGGTGTAAACATACCCATTGATTTGTGTGTTCAGATTATTGTTGCAGATATGGTGGGGGGATGTTTCTTAACACCTATTATATCTTTGGAGTATGAGGTCCTCAGACCTTTGTTTCCTGCTAATGTCTTCCAGGTACCATGTCAAAAGAGTGTCTCCCTGCGTATTCTCAACAGGAGAATGAAATACTTATCAGCTACCTTGTGCATCACCACAGAACCATATTTGGGCATACGGCCCATGATCTCCAGTGGAGGACTTCCCTGTGGAACGAGCTCATCCACAGGGTAAATGATGTTGGTCTGCATAACCACAGTTATGAGCAGGTGCAACATCGTTGCACTGAACTCATCCGCCATGCCCATCAGAGTGCTGCTGCAGTTAGGAGGGACCAGCTAGCCACAGGTGGGGGTCATGCCATCCAGCCCCCACTGACACCCACTGAGGAGCTCTTCATCAGCCTTGGGGCACCTGCCTGCCAGCTAAGTCAAGATCCTGAGGATAGCATTGTGGAAGTGGGTGCTACCCACACATTGGATGAGGAGTATGCAGGTAAGGTCCCAGGGCACAATAGCAGACCACTGTTGCTTATCCATTGTCATCTGTAAAGTATCTACATGCATATGTCAGATAACATAGTCTGCATTGTAGTAATAAACAGATGTGCATAATCTGTAGTATTGTGAGTGTGTACTGTTGATGTACTGAAATGGTGCTCCCACCCTGTACCAATGCCACATGTGTGGCTACTGACATCACATCTCTCACACAACTTTGTAGGTCCCTCTGATATACCTCTGGAGCAGCAGCCTGTAGCTGGTAAGTATGGAGGTCTTTTGGTCAGGTTTGCCAATACACTGGCCATGTTATGGCCATGGGATTTGCCATACACACATTTAACACACCTACCCGTAATGCACGCTGTACATGTTCACTTATTGTTACTGTTAACTGCACTGCATCACAATAGTCACCATGGTGGCATATCTAAAAGGTATGTAAGAGTCCTGTAGTATAACTAACAACCTGTCAGTGCAAGATGTGTACAGAGATGAACATAATGGTGGGACAAATTGCCTACAGTAGGGACATGTCTGAAAAATTATCCTTATACAGTGGCTACAACAGTGTATATACCACTATTACAATGGCAGCTGTTACAGATCTACACAATGGCATATCACAATACCACATTCCACAACTTTTACAACCTGCAATGTGATCCTAACATGAGCAATGAATATGTAATATGGAATCCTATGTTAGGGCAACAAATATGGGGAAGACATACCTTAACAAACATTGGAAGCATATGTGTGCACGCACTCCAAATAACATATTGTGGAAGCAGCTTTTCAGGTAC
Organism: Protopterus annectens; assembly: GCF_019279795.1. NCBI lineage: Eukaryota > Metazoa > Chordata > Ceratodontiformes > Protopteridae > Protopterus > Protopterus annectens. Next base: position 466,570,549 of record NC_056740.1, on the reverse strand, counting down.
TTACAGTGTTCACTCTTCTTGAGTATGGACCTTCCAGCAAGTACAGGTCCTCAATGTCACACCAAGTAATGGTCTGCTGTCCAAGACGTTTGTCCATCAAATGTGTCCACTCACCTGCAACAGAGGCAGCCGTGGCTTGCACACATCTTTCAAACCATGAAATGGATCCCATATCCAAAAGGTAGCACTCAGGAGTGGGAGACGTAGCCTTACCTCGCCATTGCATATACCATGGCAAACAGTGCAGACAAGCATGTATGTGATGATGAAGTATGTGACAACATTAATGTAGAAAATAAACAGATGCCCATCCAAGACGGATGACAACACATGTTGCAAATTGGTCATGGAGGCTGCCCAGAAACATACAGCAACACTGAGGGACTTGCAGGAATGTCTAGCAAGTACTGCCTGTGCAGTACCTGTGTCGACAATTACTTGGACACTGCATAAGTGTGGCCTATGGGTTAGGGTAATCACATGGAAGAGTTGTTCCACAGGAGACATCATCCAGGTATCACAACAGGTAGCATATGCATAACATCAAGTCTCCCAAAGGCATGTGTTGCAATGTGCAATGATGTACTGAGACCAAGGCTGAAACCTGCAGCCAGTATTAATAAAGACATATGTGCTGCACAAGGAACATCTCACTCCACCTCAGGCCCACCATCCCTATCTGTACCTTGTGGTACCAGTGTACACCTTTAGGTTTGCTGTTCATTAGCAGGAACTAGGCCGGTAGACATGGTGTTCTGAATTTGGGCCACTGCAAAATGACACTCATGGCTAAAGTATTGGTGTCATTCAAAGGGGATCCAGTGTCTGTCAGCCTGGGATGACATGCTCGACAAGCCACGTTGCTTCGCTAGGGACAGCTTGCACCTGTCACCCTTAGGCTTTCGTATACTGGCCAAGGCTCTTGCCACTCCCATAATGCCTTTTTTAGGCAAGGCTAAAAGGACAAACTCACCTCCATAGACAACCCAAGGATAAAAAAACTAAAGGTAATGCTACTCAATGCCAGAGGTCTAAACCTCAAGATGCACACACTCGAGGTTCTCCTCAGTATAGAGAAAATCGATGTCTGTGCAGTAACAGAAACCTGGTTCAAGGCTCCTGAGAGCACCCCAGCACTACCAGGTTATAACTCATACCATGCGTTTACCCCAAAACTCGGACGAAGCACAAAGGAGGGAGTATCTATATTCATCAAAGATACCTACACCTCCAGGTTAGTGGCACTGCACGAAGCATCGGAAACCATCCATGTGCAACTAACAGCGGGCAAAACTGTCTTTCAGTTTGTAGCCTGCTACAGAACACCCTCCCTATTACAGGAACCCCACTTGGCATTCCTGAGAACACTGGAGAATATGAAGGTCTCCCAAATGCTATGCTATTGGGTGAATTCAACTACCCAAGCATTGACTGGGAAAACTACTCAAGCCCAAACACCCTCGCCCAATGGTTCCTTGAATTTATAAACTCTAACACAATGGAACAACTGGTCACCACTTCCACAAGAGGGAACAACACATTGGACCTGGTCATCACCAACATGGGGACTCTATGTTCCACACCAGAGGTAAACCCCTCATTGGTAAGATCAGACCATAAACAAATTTCCCTGGACATCCATATCCCGTCCCCACCCCCAGCCAAGGAAATCACTGTAAAGAATTTCTCAAAAGCCAACTTTACACTTCTCAAGACTGAGGTGGAATCCTTCAAAGCCTCTGGGCCAGAGGATAATACAGCTCAATCTGCAGAATCCTTTACAAATGCATTCTATGAGCACCTGCAGGAATGCATGGATCGTGCTATCCCAAATAAAACCAAGACTCACTCCTCTAAAAACAGGAGACCGGTCTGGTGGACCCTGGCCATAAATAAACTATACAACAGAAGGAGGAAGCTACTACATGACAGAGCAAAATCCCAAAAAGGGAAGGCATCTCTGATCAGTATTAGCAAGAAACTTCAATCCCTCATAAAATCATCAAAGGCCAGTTTCGAAAGAAAAATTGCCCTAGACACTAAAGATAATCACAATGCCTTCTTTAGTTATGTCAGGAACATGGGAGGAAACTCCCAGATATGCTCTGAATTGTTGCATAACGGTACAAAATATACCGAACCTACAGACATAGCAAACATCCTGGCAGACAGATTCAGCAGAAAGCCCCCCTTCCCCCCCCAAAGGAGCAAATGCCTATCCCAACTGAATGTAACCTCCTTGACATCACAGATGCACAGGTGAAAGCTGCCCTCTCCAAAGCAAAAAACACAGCATCTATGGGACCGGACGGTGTCCCAGGCTGTGTCATACACGGGCTCCAAGAAGAACTAAACCCTCACATTAAGTCACTGTTCAAACTTAGCCTTACTACAGGATATGTACCTAAAGAATGGCGTACAGCTACAGTGGTCCCACTCCACAAAGGTGGTGCCACAACGGACCCCGGAAACTATCGCCCCATAAGCCTGACTAGTCTGGTCTGTAAAGCTATGGAGCTTATTATCATGGAACTCATAAACAAAGACATTGGGAGCCTCCAGACACTGGACCCTACCCAATTCAGCTTTGTTAAGGGCAGATCTTGCCTCTTAAACCTAGTTGATTTCTTTGAAACAGTTACCAAAGCCATAGAAGAGGGCAAGGTAGTCCACACAGCCTACCTGGACCTCGCAAAAGCCTTCTACACAATACCCCACTCGGGCATCATAAATAAGCTTACCAGCTTAAATATCAACCCCTATATCACAAGATGGGTTGCAAACTGGCTCAGAGCTAGAACCCACATGGTCAGAATCACAGATGCCATGTCCGAATCCAAACCAGTTACAAGTGGCGTCCCACAGGGCTCAGTTCTGGGACCTCTCTTGTTCGGTATATACTTCTCTGAGGTTCAGGCTAACACCGGGGGATTATGGCTGACAAAGTTCACAGATGATTGCAAACTGGGGGCCATAATCGAATCTCCAGCTGAACAAGCATCCTCCAAAAGGGTCTCACAGAGACGGATGCTTGGTGCCAGAGCCACGGCCTCAAGCTAAATGCTAAAAAGTGCATAGTCATCCCCTTTGCGAAAAACAAGGTGCCCACAAATTACCACATAGGTGGTAATCCATTAAGTATGGAGGAAGTAATTAGAGATTTGGGGACCAACGTAGATAGTAATCTCTCCTTTGATAATCACGTTGTCAAAGTGGTTAGAAAGACCTTCTATATAGCCCACCTTATCATGAAAGGGTTCGCATCTAGATCAAGAGAGGTCATTGTGCCCCTCTACTCGTCACTCATCAGGCCCATAATTGAATACAATGCCCCTTTTGGGATGTACCTTACCCGACACCTGCAGCAACTGGAGAGACCCCAAAAGTACCTCACCAAGAGGATCATGGGCTACAAACAGATGTCCTATGCAGCTCGACTAAAGAAACTCCAGCTCTACTCAGTTGCTTACCACCTACTCAGAGGCGATCTATGCCTGATGTACAAAGCCATGTCAAACCCAGAATTAATGGACATGCTCCACCACAAAAAATCCAAGTCCCTTAGAGCTACATGCTCCAGGGACCTAAACCTCAGCACAAAAATAAATAGGACATGCTGGAGGGACAGATTAATTTCCCAGAGGATCCCCTCACTCTGGAATAGAATCCCAATTCATATTAGACATAGCCCCTCGCTGACCCTCTTCAAGCAAAATCTGGATGCGTGGATGGAAAATCGCAAATTCACCACTGGGATCTCTTCTGTGTCCCTGCTAGACAGAGGCACAGTAAACTAATCTTAAAAGGGTACCTTCTGTGACCTACTTTACAGAGGCACAGTAGGCTAATCTAATAGGGCGGTGGAAGCCAAATACACTCTGGCTAGGCTTATAAATGCCCTAGGGCAGATAGCCTAGTATCTACCTATGAACCTATGAACCTATGTGTGGCCCATAATTGTCAAGCATCTGCAAAAAGGCTTAGGATGGGGAGGGGTGTCATCCTGAAACACAACAGTGAACTGAAGCATGCATCCAAAGCTCACTAAGAATGGCTGCATCTGAACACAGTCAAGGTCATGCATTGTGCTAGACATAACCCTGACTCCACAGCAATAGTGAAGGCACTGTGTGACCTCCAAGGGCTATGCACATGAGCTGACTTTGCAATCTGGCAGAGTTGGGGGACATTTGTAGGGCAGATTGACCAAATAATGGCAAGTGAAGATGGGCCATGCTAGTATACCCCTTCCAGGAATAGTGACTGCTGTAGTTCACTTAACAGGTGCTGCAACAAACCATCATGTTAAGGGTGTGCACACTTATGAAACCCACATATTGTATGCATCCCAATCAGCATCTGCACAACTAACACATTTGTTTGATACTGTATTTGATTGCACAGGTCATATGTCACATATCAGGTGTGTGTAATGTTAACATATGCATTATTGTAGCCCCATGGCATATCAGGGAAGAGAGTGGCATGTCAGTAAGGGTGTGTACACTCCTCATAGCCACAGTAAGCTTTGAAGGTTGTCAGTGTAATTGGACTGGATTGCCCATACATGCAATGCTGATGATGAGAAGTGCAAATCAGACATCAGGCATTCACTATTGACATCTGTCCTCATATCATCCCGGGTATGTGTCAGACAAACACAGAGGATCTGTGAGTAACAGAGCAAACATAACTGACACACATATACACATTCAGCAATGGCTTGTACACAGTGCATGCCAGGGTGCTGAACAAGTGCACAGCAATACTGTGTACATGGGTGCAGTGTGTTCCAGGGGAAGGGGCATCACCTACTAACACAACTCATGCATCACAGAGATGTATAATGTTGGTAACAAGGATTGAGTATGACTGCAGTGCATGCTGTTGAGTGCCATATGTCATGCATGTTGACAGATGAGTAATGAGAGGTCTGTGTGTAATATCTTTGTGCAACCTCAACTGTAAGTGTGTGTGTGTGTGTGTGTGTGTGTGTGTGTGTGTGTGTGTGTGTGTGTGTGTGTGTGTGTGTGTGTAGAGGTAAGAAATGATGTACAGGTCTTAAAGTACATTTTTTGTTTTCCCCTCACAGGTGGCGAGGTGGGTCAGGATCCCTCCTGCAGGCAAACTGATGTTAGTGTCTATACAGACTCTGACAATGATGATAGGTATGGTGAGGCACAGGTGGGGTTGTCAGGTGCTGAAACTGTGCCATTGGTTGACATCCCACTTTTATCCATCCCATGCCTGCACACAGTCACAATGCCCACACATACCCCATCACCAGTAGCATAGATGAGGGACAGTTGGCGGGTGGTGGCATAGGACAGGAAAGTGTGATGACTATGGCAAGTGTGTCTGTACACAGCAGCCATAGCCAGATGACCGGCGAGGTACCAGATATGCAGATGTACAGGGATGCTCGTAGGAGGGTTGCTGGCTATCATGCCCGTGGCAGAAGTGCCACAGTAGGTGTCAGCAGACGCATGTTTTGGGCCATTATGGAGGCAGAGGCATGTTTGGAATGTTATACCAGACAGAGTCTGAGGCTCCAGAGAGCTACTCAGTCTGCTGTTATTGACAACATCCATGATCTTGCAGGTGCTCACCATTATTTTTCAGAGGTCTTGGATAGAGGGTTGGGTGAGATGGTGGGAATCCTCAACTGTGCAATGTCTGTGTTAGAGCATATGGTGGGAGTAGGGTGACAGCTACGTGGACGTAGGTCAGCAACACCAACAGGTGTAGGTCTATGTGGACATGCAACAAGACACAGCTGCTGCTGTAGTGACAGTACCAGCACTGCAGGGGGGGGTGCTGTCCACACCACAACACAGCAGACCATGTGCACTTGGCCCTGGCTGGTCCCAACAGGGACCTAGATCCAGCAGACATTTGTCATCATCAGGGGAGAGTACTATATCTGGCCTTGTACCTGAGATGGTGGGAATCCTCAACTGTGCAATGTCTGTGTTAGAGCATATGGTGAGAGTAGGGTGACAGCTACGTGGATGTAGGTCAGCAACACCAACAGGTGTAGGTCTATGTGGACATGCAACAAGACACAGCTGCTCCTGTAGTGACAATATCAGCACTGCAGGGGGGGGTGCTGTCCACACCACAACACAGCAGGCCATGTGCACTTGGCCCTGGCTGGTCCCAACAGGGACCCAGATCCAGCAGACATTTGTCATCATCAGGGGAGAGTACTATATCTGGCCTTGTACCTGGTAGTGCCCGTTGAACCCCTGGCAAGCACAGTTCTCATGTCCATGGCTGGAGATGGTGAACTACACACCCTGTCATGTATGGTCTGCAGCTGTCCAACAAACCCCTGTATAGGGCAGCCACATGGCAGAAGTGTGTGCATACACACACACACATGCACACACACACACACACACACACACACACACACACACACACACACACACATCACCAAGACAGCTAGGGCACCTCCATACCTACACACAACACATCTGCACAGCCCAATTAATAACAAAACCCCATAACACACACACACACACACACACACACACACACACACATACACACATACATATGATGTCAACCAAATGGCTCAGCCTAGGTCTCTGGCAAACCCACGACACACTCTGTCCATATGATGATACCTGTGCCACGTACCTGTCACCCATACCATCGATGCAGGAACAGGCTAATATGGTTCTGATGCACAGGGTGACTGTACTATGGTGTACCAATGTAATGCTGTGTAACATGTTTTCAGCAGGAAAGTTGTATGCTTACATGTCAGGATGTGTAGCTTTCCAGCCATGATGCAATATAGCTGTCATTAACACTGGCTGATTGTGGTCTCCATAATGTATTCTGTTTGTGTTGTAGGTGTCTATGTGTCAGTAGGATGTTGGTCTGCTGTCCTTTCCTACAAGGGGTATGGCACTGTGGTGACACCTTGACTGTGCCATATCATGGGTACAGCTGAACACAAGTGACATGTCTGTATAACAGTTACTGCATGTGCCACATAGTTGATAGGTCTGAGGGGTGTATACAGGTGAGCGCATGGGGGCTGATGTCAGCAGCTCTTCTACAGTGGACAATGGTAAGTGTACTGGGTGGCACACACCACATGTTTGTGTATAACACACACACACACACACACACACACACACACACACACACACACACACACACACACACACACACACACACACAAAGGCTTTGGTGTTGATGCAATACACAGAGAATACTGTACACATGGATGTACTTAATTTTGCAGTGAACCCATTTTAGCCTATGTAATTCCACCAAGACAAAAATAGGCAAAACATCACATCAGTAAATAATCAGTTTGCTAGCTTAATGTCATTGATGATGGTACTGGCAGGGTATATGTTCCCTTCCCCAATGTAGTGCAATCCTGGAGTTGGTAAACATCGGTATGCTGGTGTGGGTGTCACTGCCCTCCAATTTAGAAGGTTTGGGGTGGTGTAGAGCCGCACATAGTGTGATTGACAACTACTTAACCTGTTAACATAAACTGTACAGTATTACAGCAGATTAAGTGGGAAGATACACACAATAACCCCAATGAGGGTGGCTGTGTTCACAACATCGACAACTGACTATATAAACCAACTCCAGTATCACTATACAGCTATACAGTGGTGAAGAGGGAATTTACATATCTACTATATCTACTAACAGTTTTGATGGAATGAATTTTCACAAGATGATTCCGTTGAAATGTTAGCATTTGCCAATCAGTTCTTGGACAGATGACCTCCTGGGACATGTATTGTCTGCAAACTGTAGTAGATCCCTTCACATAAACACACACTTACTTGGCAAAACTGAGAGTCGAACCCCTATCTAGGTAGTTATTGCTACTAATGTGTTTGGCCTTAATTGCACACACCACACAGCTTTTAGGATGAGGTGTGTCACGAGTTTCTTGTTAAGTGAGGAACATCACCAGGGCTTTTACAGTATGGTAATGGGAGATGTACTATGACATTCTGTCATATACACATTGACAAACACATAACACCCATAAACACATCTGAGAGACCTGAGTTTATCAGTGCAAACCACCTTGTCAGTGAGTTCATTCTGTTACAGATAATTTGCAGACAGCACATGCATCATTGTGCTGGGTAGTGTAATCAGTTACCTGTATGGTTGATGAGTGACAGTGGTCCTCATACAATGGACCTTGGGACATGTACCAGGGGTACCATGGTGTAAAAACAGTATACCCAGCACCCACAACCCACATTGGATATTTTACTCACTGAAATCCATGATAATACTCTGACATACCCACAATCACACATTGACCAGGACTGCAATACAACCCCTTGTCTATCTAATCAGTGCTACTACAGGGATATGCGTTTATTGCACATGCCACAGGGATAGTAGGGTGTGGTTTTGTCATGGCTCTCCTAATGTCAGAAACATCACTATCCCTTATAATGTATGGCAAGTTTTATTGTATTTGGAGAATGTGGCCTCATATTGCTGTATCCTATAAATATACACACTTGCACACATACACACACTTGCCTTGACTCAGAGGGTAACCCATCCCTATCTATCCATTTGTACAACAGTGTTGTGCTGGTACTGCAAGCTCCAGGTAGCACATAGGGTGAACAGTGTAGCAAGGTACATTTACCATCCATTACAGCAGCAGCCATTTCTAACTATGGCAATGGGGGGATGTAGTGTGTGAGAAGGTCATCAGGGTATTGTCAACTACAAGTTTACAAACACATAGACACTGTTATTCTCAGCAATATACACTGACACATTTGTCAGTACTGGGGTCCATAGGTGCAGGTGTCCCTTGGTGTGTACCAGGATATTGTCTATGGAGTGATGAGAAGAGTAGGGGATGTGGGTACAGTGGTATCATGCCATCTGACATTTGTCAGCAGGCCATCTATCAACTGATGTCATGTGAGTGATCCTCAGGGTAACAGTTAAATGCAACATCCAATCATCTAGTTGTCTCTTGCAGAGGGCCAGTGAGGTGCTCCAACTGACATGTATGCAACATATATTACATAATATGGCCAGTGTCTGGGTTGGAGACCTGTACCCAAGCATGTTCTGTTGACTGTGGTAATCTAGTTGAGGTATCCATGGCATGTGATGCATACAGGGTGGGGTTTCCTAGCTGTGGCATTCATAACACAGCTGGGAAGACATGTCAGTGTCAGTCAAGCACAGATTGCCTGTAAGCAGCCAAGATGGATACCTGACATCTGCACATCTGTACAGAGGACTGACAGAAATCAGCTAGCCAACAGGGTATGCATTAGGATTAATGTTTTGACAGATAGATGTCTGACACTGACAGGTATGCCATTACTACATGACATCAGCCCTCAAATAACATGTCCTATACACATAGTAGTCTACAGTTAATATCCGCATATCAGATCAATACAAATCAGCTCACACAGCAAGAACATGATAGTCAGTACTCAGAGTCCAGCTCTGCATGCAGGGGTGTATGGTTCCAGTACTCCAATCTGCAATCTACCATTACTTTGGAAAGCACTAATAGCAGTAATGTAATGATACAATACATGCAAGTGTGACTGTATATAACCTAGGATACTACCCATATAGGAAACACATACAAAAGGAAAAGATTGTTGTACTAGCCATATATGCTCAGGTGTCTCAGACAGTATAATCACACTGCTTGCCACTGTAATGATAGCACATAGAAGCACGTTATGTACATTGAATTAAATACACATATTAAAGATGGCATTACCATACTATTTCATCAGACTGGAATATGATCACTGGTTACCAGGGCTGAGTCATGCTTAGCAGGTGTAAGTATTTCTTAAATATAAATGCTAAGCAGATTTGTGCACTGGTAAGTGAAGCCTACACAGTGTAAGCACCTTTTCATTTAAACATATGTTAGCAGCGCTTACCATTAGGCAAAGCCACACACACCCGCTTAAAGCTGCTCAAAATTGCCTGAACCACTCTGTATCCAACAGTCCTTGTTCTGCCTAGCAACAAAAGAAGCAGCCCTTGCAGGTCTTGAACCCAGGACACTGTACACTATAGTCACAGCAATTATCCACTAAGACATCACAGTTGTGAACATGGTAGTTATTTTTTCCAATATATCTGTCAGTACACATACTGAATAGTAGTGAACAACTGCTTTGACTTCTACAATTGTGCAGTACTTGTTGGTGAAATTAGTGTTGAATCAGAATGTTGTTATATCTAAATATACACATATCAAATACATATAGTGGGAAAGATCTGGGAAGGTATATACAACAGTCATGTTTACACATAACAAGGACATGGATATCTATATATATATATATATATATATATATATATATATATATATATATATATATATATATATATATATATATATATATCAGAAAAAAATCCTAAGGTATGGAGACAGGCACACTGTTATAAGGTTCACAAGTATGTTTATTATTTCAAATCCACAAAATTGTACTGTGTAAGCGCTTTTGTAATAAATTACTTCCTCAGACACATCATGACACTCAGTAAAAAACTCAGTTTTATACCATGCCTAATCAAAGCAAACCAATTTCCCTCCAAAATATTTAAAGATACATACATATTTAAAACCATTATTCATTCATATAATAAATAATGCAGGTTTAATGACACCCTAAAACACATAATTATAAAATTTATAAAACCTATGCCATGTAAACTAATTTCTTAATATTCCTGTTTTTTAAGACAGGTAAGAGGGATAGTGTATCATTAAGCCAATGCACTATATTCTATTCTACTAGCAGATGAGCAAATTGAAAGGTGGGTAGGGCAGAAGCCTAAATTCACATATAAAAACAAGAAAAGTCTTAAACAGCAACTGTGTTATCCGAGATTCAATGTAATCCCTATTGAACTGGAAAAAGGCACAAGGAAGTGTGGTAAGTGCAACTACTGTGAATATATTGACACATCTAGGTTTTTAGGCACCCCAAAACTAGATGTTTATCGGAGATTAGAGCTAAAGCCAATTGCAATATCAAAGATTTAGTTTATTTAGCCTTCTGTGTTAAGTGCTACAAATTCTATATCGGTAAAACCAACCGCCATCTTAAAACTAGGATTAGAGACCATCTATACTGCACAAAAAGGGGAGAAGAATATAGTGCATTGGCCAAACATATGATATCTATGGGGAATGAACACACGTTCCTATTCCAAGTACTTCATGTACAGTATGCCAATTAAAGACTTGATGATTTAATAAATGACACAGAATTAACAGAACTGAAATGGATTTTTAAGCTCGGAGCCCATAGAGGGTATGGGCTGAATGATACACTATCCTTCTTACCTGTCTTAAGAAACAGGAATATTAAGAAATCAGTTTACATGGCATAGGTTTTATAATTTTTATAATTATATGTTTTAGGATGTCATTGAATCTGTATTATTTATTATATGAATGAATAATAATTTTAAATATGTCTGTATCTTTAAATATTTTGGAGGAAATTGGTTTGCTGATTAGGCATGGTATAAAACTGAGTTTTTTACTAAGTGTTATGATGTGTTTGAAGAAGTAATTTATTACGAAAGCACTTACACAGTACAATGTTGTGGATTTGAAATAATAAACATAATTGTGGACCTTATAACAGTGTGCCTGTCTCCATACCTTGGGATTTTTTTCTGATTTATATCTTTGGATTTTGCTCACACTGGTTTGGGACATTTCTTTGTATGTGTGTGTGTGTGTGTGTGTGTGTGTGTGTGTGTGTATATATATATATATATATATATGTATATATATATATATATATATATACACATATGTAGATATAAATATACATGTACATACACATATATATTTATATATATCTGTATATCTGTATCAGCTTTACAACCAGATTTTTCGCTTCCATTGCCCATCAGAATGAAGCAAAAACAGTCAATGGGTTCTCCAGACAGTCATGTGAGAACCAAGTGGAAGACGGAAGCATGAGGGAGCAACAATACATTGATGAAAATGTGGGCGACAACAGAAAGAACTTGATTTGGAATATATCACACAGGTATCTTACTACTCTTGAATATAATGTACTTAACAAAGGGTTATCTTTCATTCCTGCCCAGTCAGCGAATGTAGTAGATATCTTAATTGATTTTAAATTAACTCTTAGGAATATTCAGTTGAAACTAATGTTTAATGGCGACCAAAGGAAGCTACACCCTCCTAGGTGAAGGAAGGTATAAATGCATTACCAAGCCCTATCCTCAAGCTGGAAGTGGCAACTACACCCAAAGCATACTACTAAAGTCCTGTGTCAATCGGCATGCAAATGTATAGCCCGGCTGTGTACAGAAATAATCTGAAAACCAAGAGCCCCAAGTAAAATAAGCCACCATGGTGGACATCCAACATCAACAAACTTTTAAATAAACATAAAACTTTTACTGTCCATGAAAACAAAGGCAGAGATCCCAACAATGGAAAAGCACCCTCCTCAGCCTCCAACAGGCAAATAAGACCCAACTTATCAAATTCTCTAAGTGCAACACTTTGAGGAAATGAAGCTAAGCACAATGAGATAACCATAAGGACTTTCCCCAGCTATATACATAGCCTAAAATGTAGGACCCAAGCATGTGCAAGAACTAGTGACCAATGGTATGCCACACACACGCTGACCCCACAGAGATAACAAACCCTGAAGTAGAAAATAGGTTTGCTAGAATTTCAGTCGATCTATGCACCCTCCAAAGCCTATCACAAACCTTGTCCCAAACTTTCCCCTATCCTACATATCTAAAAGAACAGGTCGTCAAAGCCTATATCCAAGGCAAAAAAAAAGCAGCCTCCTATGGGACCAGATGACATCCTAGGCACAATGTCTTATAAGCGCGAGCTAAAGAAACATGAACTAGCGCATCTACCTTTAAAGTGCCCTTTTCAATCATAGTCTAGCCACAGGCTTTGTTTCTGAGGAATGGAGAACAGTAAATTCCCCTGCAAGAATTTCTGGGTCTAGCAGATACGACCTGAAATTACTAAGACCCATGAGCCTGAGCTACCCTCATCCAAATAATGCCATGGAGCGTATCATTATGGACCTCATAGAAGTAATAGCATAGGTGACCTCCAAATCCTGAATCCTACACAATTGGCTTCATCAAGGGCACATCATACCTGTGAAAATCTATGGTGGATTGGTGGAATTTTGAAAATGTGACCAAAACCATTGATGATATAGCAAATCTGTGCACACAGCGTATACCTCAACTTGTGCCAACACAATCCCACACTCCGCATTGCCAATAAACTTAGCAAACTGAATGGAAACCCTTTATTGTAAGATGGGCTGCCAACTGTGGCTCACAAACCGGACACACACTATCAAAGTGGGTGACTCCCACATCAACCAGCAGACCTGTTATTTCCCACGAGTATTACACCACAGGGGGTCAAGTACTGGGTCCCCTACATTTGGTATATACTTCACAGAAGTTCAATCAAAACTAAGGGGTTGTGGCTGACCAAGTCTACCAGACAACTGCAAACTGGGTGAAATTACTACAGATCCTCAAATGATGTCAATATACTCCAGAGGAGGGGTCTTACACAGACCAGCGGCTGAGTGTTTTAGTCACTGTCTCAAACAGAATGTAAAGAAATGCATTATCATTCCCTTCAGCACAAACAATGTCCCTTCACACTATCAAATCAAAAACAATACCTAAGTACCCAAGAAGCAGTGAGGAGGGACTTATGTCATGAAGTTGATTGTGACCATAACTTTGACCACTATGCATCTAGGCTTTCTACATAACACACTTAATTTATAACCCCTCTATACCACCACTAATCAGCCCATAATTGAGCATAATGCCCCATTCAGCATGTACCATACAAAACACCTGCAGCAATTGGAGACATGTCAGAGATTTCTAACAAAGAAGATCAAGGGACTCCAGTACATGCCGTACACAGACTGACTAAAGTTCCTGTCACTTAACTTTGTATCATATAGACTTCATAGCGGAGACTTATGCCTGGTATACAGAGCAGTCTCCAAGCAAACCTACTGAACTTGCTGCATATCCATAAATCAAACAGGACTAGGGCCACCCATTCAGGGACCTAAATATGGCCTGAGTCTTAAATAGGACATGCTGTAGGGACATATTTATCTCCCAGTGACTGCCGCATCTTTGGAATGAGCTACCTATTCAAGTAAAACAGAACCACATCTATATGCCACTGTTCAAGAGGAACCTGGACTGAATGGATAGGGCACCATAAATTCTTACCAGAATATAGCACCCCACAACCCTCCTGGACATGGGCAGACATTACTAAATACAATCTTGGGTGATAACTAACATTTCTATAGTATTACATTGGATGAAACAGCTAGGCTTGAAATGACCTCTGGGTCCAATAGCCTATTAATCTGCTGAACCTGTGATACTGTTGATATTACTTATATTGCACTGCATATTGTATTTAAAAAAACTTATTCATGTATATTAGGATGGTGCAGTGGTGCAGCCTTGGTAGTGTTGTTGCTTGCCTCACAGCAAGAAGGTTTTCAGTTTGATTCTTGGCTGGGGTGCCTTCACGTAGTGAGTCTGCATATCCTCCTGCATTCATGTGGGTTTCCTCCCATGTCACAACAAAGACATGCATCTAGAGTGTTTCTCCTGGGCCTCTTCTGAAAATTGGATTTGTTCCAATTTGGAATCTCAGTAAATAAATGTTAAATGAATAAAATAACCAATATAACAGTTATTTTTAATAAAAAAGCATTTGTGAATGATATAACTGATGTTAAAGATGTCTGAATAACGGAACTGTTGTTCATAAATGAAACTGTGATGAAACAATATAAGTGATTGCCATGATGCCCTGCCATAATTGTAGGAGTTTCTCCCTAGACTTCCATTGAAAAAGGACACTATTCAGTTGCACTTTCCCCAAAAACAAATGTCAATAAATAAATAAAAATAAATAAATAAACAGAAGCCTCACTCACTGTAAGCAAAGGAAGAAGGTGATTCTTTTCACCTCAGTTTTTCTACTTTGTGATTCTGAACAGCTCACTTAACCAGATAGTGCTCCCAGTTTACACTTGAAAAGGGGACTTACCTGGTTAACAAATTGATAAAATAAAGAAAAATACCTAAACAAACTTGAATTCTTGTTTAATGGACAGGAATTCTTTACCCAGAATAATCGAATGCGTCATCAGTCCAGATATTTGAAGTTACCCCAAATTAACAACGTGAGGCAACAGCTTTTTTTTTCACAGAAATCCAAACACCTAAGTTGAAAACACCTTAAGCTACATCTCTCTGACACATGGCTATGCTCATGTTTCATTTCTAATGACTATACCCCATCTTAATACCAGTCTATTTACTTCTTCTGTCTAGCTCTGCTGTTTCCTTTCTGTGCACATACTCTGTTTCCTTTCCATATATCCCTTTACTTGTTTCTCTAGCTAACTCTACTCTGTGCTACCCTCCTCCATAAATCTCTTTCCCGAGATTGTACCTTACCCAGAAATCTAATATAATTCTCTGTTGTACATAGTAAATACATATTAGTGTTTTAAAATTTAGCTTACTCTAATTTACTTTTTTGGGATTCTTATGTCTATGATGTTATTTCAAATATGTGCTAAAATTTGATTGACTGTGGAGTTTTGTTCCTGGGCCTATGCTAAAGAGGCAAGTCCTTATTGATCTGACCACGCCAGTAAACAAGTGCAATAAATAAATAATAAATAAATGTCCTTGCTTTATCTGGTCGAGTGGTAAACTAAGGAGAGTAAAAACAGTTTTTTCTCTCTTGTAATAACAAATTCTACCAGGAGGTTGAAGACCCAAACTAGAAACTTCCTTTAATATCAGGACACATCAAAGAAACAGCCACCCCACCTTATCACCTGTCTAAAATGCTGTCATAATAACTCAGTAACTAGACCATAGCTCACATCAAGCCAGATTTTGGTGATAAAGGCAAGGTTAATATTATGCCGAACGAGCCAGAAATATTCGAATTGTTCTGATAAGACTTTCCATTAAAATAAAACATCTTGAATCGGGGTGTAGGAGAAGAGGTCACCAATATCTGTCCCTGATTGTAACTGGAGTCGTTAGGAGAAAAGGTCACCAATACCTGACCCTAATTATAATTGGGATGGATGGACATATATTGTAACAGGACCCAAGGCTGGGTCTTACAGATATATTTCTCCCACTTGATGGACACTAATCAAAGCAGGTACCTTAGTTTCATAAGATCAGTACTAGGCTAACTGCCCTTGCGAGCCATTTAAGCAACCAATTATCCCTTGGGAGGCGTGAACCCTGCACCTTGTGTTTGTAAAGGCAAACACCTTAACCATTAGGCCACCCTCCAGCCCTGCATGGCACACTGGCATTAAAGATTTAATGTTGATGGTGGCCAATTTCTACCATATGCCTCTTGCCTGCTTACAACCCTCCTGCCTGATAGAAACAGTACCAACAGGTGGTCAAGGCAAAATAAAGATCCTAGACAAAAAAAAAAGCGATTATACTATATAAAATAGCTCATAATCTTCAGAACCAAGATAAGCAAAAGAGAATAAATAATAGATCAACTTAGGGCACAAAAACTGAGACTCAAAAGAACTAAATACAATAAATATTAAACAATAAAATAAAAAATGTATTCATTAAACCAAATTAATACTATGTGTGAAAACTTGACTGAGTTAATAAAAATGTCATTAATACAAAAGAATCAGTAATTATTTGGATTGGGTAGAGATATTTGATAATAAAGCGGGACTCTGCTCAAGAAGATAAGGCAAAGCGTTATCAGCAATGCGCTGCATTTGAAGTGGAAAATCAATGTAATATGACAAGAAAAAATAAACCTCTAGTATGTGAAAAGTAAAGAACTATAACAATAATGAAAGAAAAAAGTAGCTAGCTTCCAGAACAGGAAAAAAAACGACCAATGCTGATTCAGAAGATCAGGTCCAGATGTTGAATATTGGTACTGGCAATGATAACAGCAATAAAATAAAAAAATGAATAGAATTTGGTGGAATAAAAGTGATCTAAATGGAAAAAGCTGATTCAATGCATGAACAGTGAAGCAAAATTAGAGTTCAGGCCCCAATTTTGTGTTATGGCTATAATTTAAATGACACAGAAGTTACAGTCACAGAAAACTGGTCTGAATTAGAGTGTTGTTGTTTCAGTCAAATAATCTGTACTACAGGAAATTAAAATTATTCAGGTAGTAGAAAATCAAGTGAGCCAGTCATTATAACCAGTTATGGAGGTGGATATTAAGCATTGCTGGCAAGAGAACTAAGTCAGACTGATCAATATGTCACTCTGACAGCTCAGCACCTAAGGGGATTTCTCATATGTTCATAGGTTCATAGGCCGGTACTAGGCTATCAGCCCTATGGCCTATACAAGCCTAACCATAACAATTCCAGGGCTATTTCTTCCCACACTATTTACTTCCCTGAACCCCTGTCTAGCAGATCGACTGACGTGATCCCTGGGGTGAATTTCCTTTCTCCCATCCAATGGTCAAGGTTCCTTTGAAGAGGTCCAAGAAGGCACTCTGCTTGACATGTATGGGCAGTCTATTCCAGAGTTTGGAGAGTCACTGGGTCAGGAACCTATCCCTCCAGCATGTTTTGTTTATTGTGATGACACGGTTTACATCCCTGGAGTGTGTGACTCTGAGGGATTAGAATTCTTTAAGTGTAGCATATCCAACAGCTCTGGGTTTTACATGGCCTTGTATGTTAAGCAGAGATCGCCTCAAAATGCAAGGCTAAACTATGACAAAACAAATACATCCAAACCAGGTAGGTGGATCCAAAGGAGGTAAGAATGATATAAGGTCTGCCAAAAAATCATGATTCACATTTAAGAGATCACTACAACAACTGCCGCAGCCCGTGGTTAAACATTAGATGCATAAAGGACAGGGCAACATCAAGCACTATACTATAATAGCACCTTGTCAGTTCCTTGCCAGGACTTTATCTCCAGCTGCATGTAACAAGGCAGCAGCAGTTGGTCTTACTGGGCAAACTAAGCCAACAATTTATCAGTAATATAATTCCAGTAAGTCTATTTCCCATATGTTGATTAAATATATCATCTGAAAATACCAAGTCTCATTCCACTGATTTATTTCAGTGTCTCAGAAGTGTGACCCTCACACTTACACAAGTCTCTTACAAGAACTCACAATCACAGGATGCCCAAGACAAGCCTAATCACAAAGCTATTCTTCATGTCACAGATGGACAGCAGTGAAATAAAGTGATTCATAGACATTCATGAAACCTGGTTCAATTTGATTACATGCTGTGCAAACAGGAATAAAGTTACATCACTACAGAGTGACTTTGCCAGCTAACTCACACACATTTTTGAAGCTATTTTGTTGATTTTGGCAGCAGAGTTTGGATAAATAACAAAACTTTTAGAACTTGCAAGCAGCTCTCACTAGATAGACTGAATTATGGGTTCTTTTTCTGCTTTTCTAATGATATAGACCCCTGCATAGGAATTCAGTATATATATATATATATATATATATATATATATATATATATATATATATAGACAAAATGAACGTGTATCTGAATGCATAGCCCTCAACCTTCCATAATTTCACAGCATATCCAGAGTTTTGTTTCTTATTTTTGATCTGCTCCTAGCAAAATTTGGTTTTCTGGCAAATTGTTGAGTTGCCATCATTCAATAATAATGGACATTTACTTTCAGACTTCATATTCTTCAGAAAAAGTGTGCTAATGCAAAGCATGTTATTTTAGCAAATTTTTAAGTTTAACAGAGCAATTTTTAAAATGTGTCCCTATTTTTAGGCCTTTGCTACTCCTCTCCCATATTTTTAGCTTTATCCCTGATTCTAGTGCTAAGAGGTTGACAGGTATGCTTACGTGTTTTATGTGTTCATACATTACACTGGCATAATGGCAGCCCATAGTTTACATCTGATACTTGTTACAGTGATGGTATGC
Organism: Protopterus annectens; assembly: GCF_019279795.1. Lineage (NCBI taxonomy): Eukaryota > Metazoa > Chordata > Ceratodontiformes > Protopteridae > Protopterus > Protopterus annectens. The sequence continues at coordinate 466,551,467 of NC_056740.1, read as the reverse complement.
TCTGTGTATGGTGATTGTGTGTCTGTTACTTGTTATGGTGATGGTATGCTCTGTGTATGGTGATTGTGAGTCTGTTACTTATTATGGTGATGGTATGCTTTGTGTATGGTAATGGCATATCTGTTACTTGTTATGGTGATGGTATGCTCTGTGTATGGTGATTGAGTGTCTGTTACTTGTTATGGTGGTGGTATGCTCTATGGTGATTGCATGTCTCTCTTACTTATTCACGGTGATGGTATACTCTTTTTATGGTGTTTGCGTGTCTGTTACTTGTTACATTGATGGTATGCTCTGCATATGGTGATTGCGTGTCTGTTACTTGTTAATATAATGCTATGCTCTGTGTATGAGTGATTGTGAGTCTGTTACTTGTTATGGTGATGGTATGCTTTGTGTATGGTGATGGCATATCTGTTACTTGTTACAGTGATGTTATTTTCTGTAATATGATGACTGGGTGTCTGTTACTTATTACAGTGATGGTATGCTCTGCATATGGTGACTGCATGTCTATTACTTGTTATGGTGATGGTATGCTCTGTGTATGGCGATTGCATGTCTGTTACTTGTTAATATAATGGTATACTCTGTGTATGTTGATTGTGTGTCTGTTACTTATTCGGTGATGTTATGCTCTGTGTATGGTGACTGCATGTCTGTTACTTGTTACAGTGATGGTATGCTCTGTGTATGGTCACTGCATGTCTATTACTTATTCTGATGATTGTATGCTCCATGTATGGTGATTGCATGTCTGTTACTTGTTAAGGTGATGTTGTGCTCTTTGTATGGTGATGGCATGTCTGTTACTTATTCACGGTGATGGTATGCTATGTGTATGGTGATGACATGTCTGTTACTTGTTATGGTGGTGGTATGTTCTGTGTATGGTGATTCCATGTCTGTTACTTATTACTGTGATGGTATGCTCTGTGTATTAGGATTGCATGCCTGTTACTTATTCTGATGATGGTATACTCTTTTATAGTGATTGTAGATTTGTTACTTATTCTGGTGATGGTATGCTCTGTGTATTGTGATGGCATGTCTGTTACTTGTTATGGTGGTGGTATGTCCTGTGTATGGTGATTCCGTGCCTGCTTTCGTGTTACTGTGATGGTATGCTCTGTGTATGGGATTGCGTGCTTGTTACTTGTTATAGTGATGGTATGTTCTATTTATGAGTGATTGCATGTCTGTTACTTGTTAAAGGTGATGTTGTGCTCTGTGTATGGTGACTGAGTGTCTGTTACTTGTTATGGTGGTGGTATGTTCTGTGTATGGTGATTCCATGTCTGTTACTTGTTACTGTGATGGTATGCTGTGTGTATGGGATTGCATGCCTGTTACTTATTCTGGTGATGGTATGCTCTGTTTATGGTGATTGTGTGTTTGTTACTTATTACGATGATGGTATGCTCTGTGTATTGTGATGGCATGTCTGTTACTTGTTATGGTGGTGGTATGTTCTGTATGGTGATTCTGTGTCTGCTATTTGTTACTGTGATGGTATGCTTTGTGTATGGTGATTGTGTGTCTGTTACTTGTTACAGTGATGGTATACTCTGTGCATGTTCTTTGCATGTCTGTTACTTTCGTTACTGTGATGGTATGCTCTGTGTATAGTGACTGCATGTCTTTTACTTGCTATGGTGATGTTATGCTTTGTGTATGGCGTTTGCATGTCTGTTACTGGTTATGGTCGTAGTATGGTCAGTGTATGGTGATGGTCTATGATACTGGCTGCAGTTCTGTTACCCTATACATGTAGGTTCTTCGAGCATAGTAATGTCTAAATGTGTTATGACTTTTCCCATGTCTATCCCACTGTCGTCTGGCGATGATTGCTTTCACTAACGAAAGCACATTCTTGAGATGTCAGGGACGGTAAAAAAATTTATAATATGTAATGAATGATGAATTAATGCCATACAGCAGATAGTCTATAAAATGACAAAAAGCAATGCTAAGCATTGCTCAGCTCTGCTTACCAGGTGTAAGCATTGTGTAAATATGACTGCTCAGCAATGAGTAGCCCAGCTAAATGGATTTGCTCATTGGTAAGCAGTGCTGAACCTGCCCTTTAAGCAATTCCAACCATAGCTAAACGGGTTTGCCCATAGCAGCAGCTCAGCATATTCAAAACTGTCCAATCACGGCAAAGGGTGGGAAATCGGCCATATTTAAACCCAACAGGTGGGAATACGACTCATAACTGGTTGTAGCTTTCCACTGTAGGTATAATGGCTGGAGTCAGAGAGGTTGAGCTTCTGTGCACAGCTCTGGGGCATACAGGAGTCCAAGGTCTTGGTAGGACTCCTCGTAAAAACACATGATGAAAGACTGTTGCAGGGGCAGTACCATGGCTCCAAATATAAAGCAGTAGCCTGGGACTGTCTCGCCATTGATCTCACCAGTGCCACTGGTATCCCTCGGACTGATGAGCAGGTCAGGCACCCCTATGCCAACTTGAAATGGAGGAAGAGGGCTCTTGGACCAGTGGGTCCTAGAATCAAGGCAGAGGGTGATGTCCCAGCAGTGTGTAGTACTCGTACCAGTAACTGTTTAATAATGTCCAGCCTGTGTATATAATGGATAGGTATGGCTACATATTTCTCTATTTCCCTTACAGCTGCAGCTAAGTGGGCTATGAATCAGGAAGCCCATGCGATTAGGCTGCAAGGCTGCGTGCAAGGCTGGTGAGTAACAATCCTGCTTGTAGTAGTCATGCAAATAAATATAAAAGTAGTAGAAAGTCACCTCCCAGTATAAAAACTGTTTTGTGTATGGGTTGTACTGAATAAACCAGACAATATGAAAATAATAGTCCTATATAGGTCGTATTTAAAAAAAAGTGTAACTGCCTAGCAATAAAGCTCTAAATCCCGGACTGGTTGTGTTTACTCTGGTATTGTATGGCATTTTTAGTGTTGCATTCTCTGAATAGTAATGTTGTATTAACCACTGTTACCCACACTGTGCTACATAATAAAAATGTCTAGAAATGTCTATATAAGACTGTTGTAATTACAAGGTCAAATTGTACAAATGAGAGAGACTTAGACAGAAAACACTAAAGAGATAGACAGCAATATCCAAACAGCACACTCTGCTGAAACTTAAATGGTTGTATCTTTATCAGACACAGCCATGGTTTGAATCCTGGGAGTGGTGGTAAGCTGTATGCATAATCATACCTCTCAACTGTACACATTTTTTCAGAATGTCCAGATAATTGGCTCATATTTTCTGCTTGTTACCCTGTCCCCCTGGAAAATCAAGTGGGATGATCTCAGAATTTTAGTCAGCAAATAATGACATACATCTGATTTTTAGACCTCAAAACCTTCAAAAATGTATATGAAAACAAACCTGTCACTCTAGCAATTCTCCAGGTTAATGACAGAAATATTCAAAATATGTCCTATTTGTACCCACCATGTTGTCAAGCTTTGACCAGAGTATGTGCATTAAGAGATTGAGAAGTATGTGCATCATATTAACTCATAACCTGGGAATATGTGTGGAAACAGTCAGGTAGTGTTAACAAACATTCCCTCCACAGCTCTTTCAGATAAGAAAACTGTGCCTGCCAATAAAGATTGAAATCCTGGACTGCTAGTGTTTACTCTGGTATTGTATGGCTGACATGTAGCATTCAGTAACATCCGATATCAGAATAGCACTGTTGTGTCAACCACTGTTTCTCACACTGTGCTACATAAAAATATGTCTAGGAATGTCTGTATGAGACTGTTGTAATTACAAAATCAGATTGTACAACCACGAGAGACTTAGACAGAAAACACTGAAGAGATAGCAATATTTAAGCAGCACACTCTGCTGACACTTAAATTGTGGTATTTTTATCAGACACAGTGGTAGTAAGCTGTATGCATAATCATACCTCTCAACTGTACACATTCTTTCAGAATGTCCAGATAATTGGCTCATATTTTCTGCCTGTTCCTCTGTCCCCGTGGCAAATCAGTGGGATGATTTCAGATTTGTAGTCAGCAAATAATGATGCACATTTGATTTTCAGACCTCAAAATCTTCAGAAAATGTATATGATAAACAAATCCTGTCACTCTATCAGCTCTCCAAGTTTATGAGAGCAGTATTCAAAATATGGCCCTAGTTGTACCCTCATGCTGTCAAGCTTTGACCAGAGTGTGTGCATTAAGAGATTGAGAGGTATGTGTATAATATTAACTCAGAATCTGGAAATATGTGTAGAAACAGTCAGGTAGTGTTAACAAACATTCCCTCCACAGGTATACCAGGTAAGAGATGTAGAATTTAGCTATAAGATAGTTGAAGTAGACAATGTTTACAAATGCACCACTGTCAAACCAAGAACATAGGGTATTGTAATAATGCATGTACCTTAATGATTAGAGCAATGATCATTAAAGTTGTGAGAACTACAAGGATATAATAGTTGTTAATTGACATCTCCCCCCCACCACCATATCTGCAACAATAATCTAAATACAGAAATCAGTGGATATGTTTACCCAAACCTACTGTTGGAACATATGTCCTATTGTTCAAGAAATATTAAAATGTGTTTCTACTAATGTTCCATGTTGAAATACTATCATT